>NW_027468837.1:22183174-22350674 GCF_046254945.1 Alosa pseudoharengus
AAACAAGTGGAGTCACTTAGGCAGCCCGAGGGGACTCGCTTGTGACGATCCTCCTTCCTTTGATCAGACGCAACCTTCATCAGATGATGTGATCCGCCATATCTGCGCTGTTTGATGAGCTGGAAACCAAAGGGAAAGATATCTGTTCACCAGATCAGAAGGCAGACATTAGTAAGACTCCTGAGACAGAAAAGCACAAGTCAGAAGGAGCGGCAGGCCAGAGTGCGGGACCAACGTGCGTAGGGTGCTATTGAACTGTGTGTGATTCACATAACCAGACTGTTATTGACGCTCTACCCCTGCTGGTGTTCTCCTCCAGTGTGTTTAGAGTTCAGCGGAAACATGATGAAACAGACACACACACACACACTCACACACACATACATACACATACACACACACACACACACACACACACACACACACACAGCTGCATGTACAAAGACACACACATAAACACAGACAACTTCTTTCTCTCTCTGTCTCTCTCTGTCTCTCTCTCTCTTGCTCACACACACACACACACACATTTGGAAAAATGCTTTCTGTTGCTCTTGGCACTGGCACTGGAGCGGCTGTGTCTAACTTCCTGTTTAGTGGGCAACATGAGTGGGATTTGTGTGTGCCGCTGGGGAGAGAAGGAGCACCGGGTGCAGTGCCGCCCACACCTGAACGTCCCCAGGCACGGATAAAGGCCCGCTGCGGAGCGCCGCGCTGTGAAGTTATTAAACGCAGAGTCGGACTGTTTATCTATCCCTGCTCTGGTCAAAACACACATGGACGTTCTGGCCTGTCAGGTAATAAGGCCGGTCAGCTGTAATCCAGAGCGAATGGTCGAAGTCTCCAGGCTCCAGTTGTGCTCAGATGCTGGAACTCGCCCACTCGCTGTCTCTTAGTCATTTGGTGCTTTATATTCCCTCTTTTGTTGTCTTTTGCGGCTCTTTTTTCCTGTTCTCATGTTTCTTTTCTGTCTCCTGTCTTGACTGTGCCTCTTCTGTCTTTGCACCGTCATATACAAAACACCCAAACCTGTAAAGACCACTCACTCATATCCACCCACTCACTTACACCACGCTGTCCCATGGTCATAACACGCCCAATATCTCTCTTTCTCTCTCTCTCTCTCTCTCTCTCTCTCTCTCTCTCTCTCTCTCTAACACTCATACAAACCACCAGGCCTGTGTGCACTAGTTTCCCCTCTCCTCTGTCTCACTCGACACATACATTGCACACAAGACTAAAAACTCACAGTTTCTCCTCTTCCTCTCTGGGTAAAACACACTGTCCCATGACATGACCCTCATGTTGTCCTCTGTTTCGTTATCCAATTAAGACCCATAAACTTTGGCCTGATTCATACTTTAGTCTACCCAAACTACACAAACATGGACACACCCAGCTACACAATGAGGGTTTGGCGTGTACCTCTGTAGCAAAATGTGCCAAGAGTGCCATGTCATTTATTTCTGATGGGGGCACATTGTTCGCGTAGCTTGCGTAGACTATGAGACGGCACTTCAAAACCTGTGTGGGCCTTGCGTTGTCAACTGCGTCTGCGTTGCTTGCGTAGACTGTGAACAAGCCCTTAGGGGCCTCTGATGCCTCCAGTTCTGTTGTCTTTATTTAACTCCCCTCCCTCCTCTCTCTCTCTCTCTCTCCTCTACTCTCTACTCTATATTCTGTCTTCCTCCACGCTCATTAGCACAACTTCAAAGTCATCCACCTTTTGCTGACTAGCGTCTCAGCTCAGGTCTGACTGCAGATAGCTTCAGTCAAACTGTCTTAGGCTGTGGTAGTAATGACCCTTTCTCTCTCTCCCCTCCCTCTCCTCCGCCTTTTAGGCCCAGCACAGGAACACGTACGTCCGGGAGCGCTACGGGAAGTTCAACCTGAGTGACCCCTTCCTGGCGCTGCAGAGGGACGGCGAGGCGCTGCGCGGCCCCAGGGCGGGGCCCTCGGCGGGGGAGCCGGCCGTGCACCCTGACCCCCTGACCGTGCTGAAGCTGGTGGTGGGACACTGCCGCCGCATGCAGGAGAAGATGCTGGCGCAGCTGGCTGCTGCTGAGAGCAGGCACCGCAGGGTAGGGGGCTGCAACACTAACTCAGTCAGTCACTCTCTCACAGTTCACACAAGGCTAGGCTAACTGGTCTGCTGATAGCCAGCACCGCAGGGTAGGGGGCTGCAACACTCACTCACAGTTCACACAAGGCTAGGCTAACTGGTCTGCTGAGAGCAGGCACCGCAGGGTAGGGGGCTGCAACACACACTCAGTCACTCTCTCACAGTTCACACAAGGCTAGGCTAACTGGTCTGCTGATAGCCAGCACCGCAGGGTAGGGGGCTGCAACACTCACTCACAGTTCACACAAGGCTAACTGGTCTGCTGAGAGCAGACACTGCAGGGCCTTCTTACTGACCCAAACACAGACCCAAAGACATGGCTCCCTTAATCTTCATAAGCTGTCAGTGCAATGGCCAGAGTGTGCCAGTGCTCTATGCCCTTATACACAAGACAACCCAAAAGACAGGCCCGCTCTTGTTAGGTCATTTATGAGATCCTGCCATCCACAGTGATTTATCACACCCATCTGTTAAATGACCGAATGGTGTATTTAAACTCACACACGGCGCTCTACTGCACGTTTATGAGATCGCTGCAGGGAGGTTGTTATTTTAAAACAGAGAGTAATGGAGCGTTTTTAACAGAAGAATGAGTGGTATTTTCAGTTGGAATGTATCAGCTTAGTAATGAAGGACAAAAGGTGTATTAAATGAAAGAATATAACTCTCTCTCTCCCTATCATAACTTTCCTTGAGAGAGTTTGTAAAGGCTTTTGACTATAAATTGAGCTTGTGTTACCTTCCCAGGTCTATGGTCATCGTACCTGTGACTTGTGCTGTGGCACACTAGAGTGTCCAGTCAATTTCCTGTTTCAAATTAGATCAGCTGTCATTATCCTCCCCATACCCTTATTCTGGTGCACACTCACAGACTTCTATGATGGGTTTAAGCGGAGGACTCATTTGGTGTTTCTGTTTTAGCGTGCTGACGTAGCAGTCGGCCACACAGGCTAATCTGTCTAGCCTCGGAGGGCTGAGCTGAGCTGAGCTGTCGGTCTAATGCCTTTTTGTCGCCCCCGTGTGGTCATGGCAGGTCATCGCGGACCTGGAGGAGGAGAGGCGCCGGCATGCAGAGGACACGGCCGAGGGTGACGACGTCACGTGCATCCTGGAGAAGGAGCGAGAGCGTCTGCAGCAGCAGGTAAGTCGCTGCCAGAGCACACGGAGGACTCCTGGCCAACACAAACAGCGCTGTCTCTGCAGGAACAACCTGCTGCGATGAAGGACATTCTGGCACAAACTCCTGCTTCTTTAGTACTGACTCATGTCTTTCAGTAACACAGCGTAGCTGACCTGGGTCAAGAATGTATGCCTGGCTCTCTCTGTGAAGTTTTTAGTATGGATCCTACACTATCTGAAAGCAAACAGAACCCTTTGAGTTACAGTAAAATGTCACTTGTGAGAGTATATCCAGATAGAATTAAGCCATTGTTTTGGGGATGTGAAAGCAGAGATTCTATATTTGTTGATACTGTAGTTGACCGCTCTGACCTTTTACTCTATGAGAGGCTATATGGAGACAGACAGGTGATTAATGAATGATTCATGTTTAATATATTAACAGTAAGTAAGTGTGTTAATACTGTATATATTAACACACTTACTACAGTTTGTGTCTGTGTACACAAGTATACACAAATATGTTTCAAAATACATGCAAATGTCCAATGTGAAATTTCTATATGCATTTTGTATATTGCTCTTATTGAAGTAGATTTTTCTCATGTTTTTTGTGCAAGTGCATATGTGTGTTTTCGGTCAAACCTGTGTGTACGTGCATGCGTGTGTGTGTGTGTGTGTGTGTCCTCATGTGTGTGTGTTTCCGGTCAAACCTGTGTGTACGTGCATGCGTGTGTGTGTGTGTGTGTGTGTGTGTGTGTGTGTGTGTCCTCATGTGTGTGTGTTTTCCCCCGGGCAGCTGGAGTTTGAGCGCGGCCAGTCGCGTCGTCTGGAGCGCGAGCACCGGCGGCTGCAGGAGCAGCTGGACGAGGAGCGCGGGCAGCACAAGCAGCTGGCGTCAGCGCTGGCCCGTGAGTGCCAGCGGGCGGGTGCGCGCGCCCAGGAGGAGGCCCAGCGGGCGGCCGAGGCCTCGCGGCGCCTGGAGCGCGAGCGCGCCGCCACCCAGGGCCTGCGGGCGCAGCTGGAGGCCGAGCACAAGCGGGCGCTGCAGACGGAGGCGCGCGCCGAGGAGCAGCTGGCCGAGGTGGACACGGAGCGCGAGCAGCTGCGGGCGCGACTCCGCCGCGAGGAGGCCCAGGGACGGACGCTGCAGCAGGAGCTGGAGAGACTGAGGGGGGAGCTGGAGGAGGCACTGCAGGGAGGAGGAGGAGGAGGAGGAGGAGGAGGAGGAGGAGGAAAGGGAGGAGAGAGTGGGGAGGTGGAGGAGAAAAGGAGGCCGGAGGTGAGGTCAGTGAACACACAGATGGACGTGACCTCACAGCAGCAGCAGCAACAGGGAGAGGAAGAGGAGGTCCCCAAGATGAATGGCCACCACACTGCACAGGAGCAGGAGGAGGAGGAGGAGGAGGAGAAAGACAACGGCGCGCAGGAGAACGGGCACCTGGAGAGCCGCTCTTGTGTGCCTCTGCACGCGCAGCAGAACCTGGGTCAGTCTCCGCTCAATGCCTCCCCGTGCTCATCTCCCCTGTTGGTCAAGCGGGCGGGCCGGGCATCCCTGTCTTCATCTGCGTCCGGTGCCACCACTGCTACGTCCGGTGCGTCCCCCGGTGGTGCCAACTCAGCCAGCCTGCAGTCCTCCTACCAGGCTGGCATCCACCAGCGCTTCCACGCTGCCCGCCACAAGTTCCAGGGCCTCCCGGACCCCGAGTCCCAGTCTCCGCCTCAGACGGGCTCCCCCTGCTCCCCGCGGGCACTGTCGCCCTGCGGCACTCCGTCCCCCGAAGCCAGCCCATCCCGGCAGATGGCCCGGAGCACCGTGACCCAGGTCCTGTCCCGCTTCACCCTGCCGCAGCCGCAGCAGCAAGCGGGTACAGCCAAGCCCGCCGCCGCCACCGCTGCCCCCAACAGCTCCCCGTTTGGCATGGACTACCGCAACGTGGCGCCCAGCTCGCCCTCCCTCTCGTCCTCCTCGCGGGTGCCCATCGGCGCCCTCTCACCCGGCATCCGCTCGCCCACCATCCCCAGGGCTGACCGGGGCAACCCGCCGCCCATCCCGCCCAAGAAACCAGGCCTGGCGCAGGCCCCGCCGTCGCCCGCCCCCGTGCCCCGCGCCAACCACAACCACTTCGCCGAGCAGCTGTCACCGGCCAGCTGTGGCCTCACCAGCGGCCAGGATGGGGTCAAAGAGCTGGACATGGTGGTGTCGTCCAGCGGCTGACCCTGGGTCGTATTGCACACCCCTTTTCACTTCATATGTTGAGTACACGTGTGCGGTCATGCTCATGTCAAAGCACAGCGTACCAAAAACACTGTCTTCCAAACCTATTCTAGTTGGTTACAGCGACTGTTATACTATTGGACTGAAAATGTTCCAAAAAGATTATTGACTAGTGTATTATTTTGTATGAATAATTCTCCTATGCTGCCTTTGTATGTCTTCCTAGTTAAGCTTATGTTGGTATAGGATTAGCTTTATTAAATTTCATTCTGAATTAGACAAGGGCAAAATAAAGTGCAAGTGCCTCTAGCATCTATATTTATGGTACTGTTGATATATTTGAATTTATATCCAAGAGCTCATGCCTGGATGCGCATCAGGCCTTTTGTGTCTTACCTGCTACATTATGCAGTCGACAGGCACAGTATTTAGCAGGTGGTGCTTATAGAGCCAAAAAGAATTCTTAGGAGTAGCAAACATGAATTTCCAAAATTGTTCTAGGCACTTCCAGAGTTTCCTTCCAGAGGTGTGATATGTATCTGCATTTACATTCCATTATTTGACCAAATATTTGTATTCATATGCAGTAGATTTACTCAATGACTATTTTTAATCAGAAATCAAATGGCTTTAGTGAATACACTGTAATGTATATTAATGAATTGCATGTTAAACTATGTTTTTTTCACAGCTATTTTGTAATTGTAAAGATATGGGAAAATAGAAATGATACCAGGATGCTGCACAAGTAAACATCCATGTTTGATAAAGAGTTCAGAACACATTTTTATATACTGTAATTAGACAAAAAGCTTGTTTTAACTTTTTGCATTTTATAGTAATTGCATATACATGCATACTAATGTTGTTTGTATTGCTTTTATGCTATGAAATTTAACAATAGTGTCTACTTACAGATGGAAAGGTATGGCTATATATGTATAATAATTATGTCACTATGTCATATTCACCATGATCAAGTGCATTTCAGATCAAATTCAAAGAATTCTGTCAAGTCAGGGTCTCGGAAGTCTGAGTTGTGTTGATGGGTCTGTCAGCAGCTAGTATATTCCGCCATTTTCAATCATTACAGTCACAAGAGATGAGCACTGTATTGTAATTGCATTATGATAATTGGTAGTGATTGGTCTCTGTTCAAGGGGCAGAAGGAGGGCCTTGTTGGAAGCCTGGATTGGTGTGGCTGATTGTATTAATGTTGTATGAAATTGATGATGAAACTTTCACGTGAATTTTCAAAATGTGTCCTGTTTTATTTAATCATTAAAGTAGTCGTCTTCTACTACTAACCCACTTCTGGCCATCTTACATTACATTATTGTTATTGGTCAATAGGAAATCACATACCCTTCACCATACCTAGAGATTGGCATGGTTTTATTTCAATTAGCCTAATAGCTGGTTTGATTTGCATTGAGAGACGATCTTATGGAAAGTACCCCATGCCAATTTCTAGGTATAGTGAAGGGTATGTGATGATGTGGGGCTATTTTAATTCCAAAGGCCAAGGGAACTTTATCAGGATGCATAGTATACTGGATCCATGAAATAACTGGCCTTTAAAAATAACAATCTGCCTGCCTCTATAGGAATTTAACGGGGGGGGGGGGTAGGTATGCCACCTGTATTTTAATGAAGAACATTTATTTATTTACAATACATTATTCATTCATAAAGAAAATTGGTGTCCTTAAAGCGATGGTTCGGAGTAATTTCACCCTAGGGTCCTTTGCACCATGACCCCGAGCCAAACACCCTCCCAGAACCTTTTTTCCCTTGGTCGAACCCTGGTCGAGTAGCGCTATCAAAAACTAATGACGTTCTGCAGTCGTGATGGAACCAACTTTTATCTCGTAAATTACCCCACTAATAATGCCCTGAATGGTACGAAACTTCTGCAGTAGTACAACTACGACCTTTAGTCCAATAACGAGGCATTAGAAAGTTTGTAAGTGCACCAGGAGTTTATTATGACCGCCGCTAGCGAAGCTAGCGAAGCGGTCATATAGGGATTGTCAAAGTTTTTTTTTTTTTTTTTTTTTTTTTTTTTTTTCCGTCATCTACTTCCTGAATTTTTGGTCAACGATACCCAGGACACCGAACCACCGGGGCACATGAAATTTGGTGGGTATGTAGCCCCACTAGACTTTTACGGAAAAATTTCGTTTCGTCCCCGGGGTCCACTCCCCCCCCCGTGCTGGGCCCCCCGAACCGCAAAAAAAGCAGTTTTTCCTAAATAACTACCTGAACCGTGGCACCGAGGATGAAGAATCTTTTATGGTATGTTGGTCTCAAGGGCCCACATCAATCTGGCCCATAATCACTCATTTGTGATTTGCACCCCCCCGGTAAAAAATGAAAATGCAATATTATTCTGCTTTAATCGTCCCTATCTTCAGTTAAGATGTTCAGAACTGCACCAAATTTTATGTGTATGATTGACCTGGCATTCTCTGGGGGTATGCCAAGTTTCGTAGAATTTCATCCATGGGGGGGTCTTTAAAAAAATAGATTATGTGTACATTTAGTGACTGTACACTCATTGGCCTGTAGATGGCGGTGCACACATATACACATGCACACACACACAGGCACCCACATACTATCGGTATTAGAACGGCTGATACATAATTACAAATTCAGTAGGATTAAAAGAAAGCCAAAATAAATATTCATCATCATCATCATCATGGCTGCATTTCCAGTATTGGCGATAAGTAGTCGTTTGTCCACTAGATGGCGCATCGTTGCAGTGAGACGTAATTTTGTTGGAAGTTAAACGTGGGTTGGAATACAATGGCCGCTTCCTACAAGGACTATAGTTTACCGCAGAGAACGTCTAATAAGGATAGGATGATGTTCACATGAAATGTAATTCCCATTTCTTCTTGAAGCCGAAATAAATCTGAGGATGTTTATCGGACATGCTTGGTTTTTACTGCAGGTACGTTAATCTTATAATATCAATAAGGACCTAGGCAATGTCACCGTTAGCGTTGGTTGAGTGATGGAGGCCAATTTGATTGATTGCATTTGTAGAAAACTATAAATGCGGTTATACCAAGCAAATTGATAACAGCACTGTAATTGTATCTTTCGACTGTCATTTGTTGCACGTGCTACAAAAATCATTCTGTGCAATGGAAGATTTACCAACGTTACACCGATCTGATACAGTTTTGCCTACATGCGTGAGACTGAGACGCCTGTTTATTTTGTTTGAAGTGCGTGCAGGGTCTGAGAGGGGAATCGATGTGCTTTGATTCCAGCTTGGTAGTTGTAGTCTGTGAAATTAAAAAGCACGTGTGTGTGAAGTATCCAAACAATGACACCTTCATTTCATTATGGCTGCTTTAGCAACACACCATAAGCTACTGTTTAGGCTAGTGGGTCCCATTTAGAGGTGGCTACTTCATTCGCGCTTTCCTTGACTCATGGAGCTGCGTGAATTTTATTACAACTTTTCGCCACGATATGGCAATTTAAGTCCGCTTGATACTGTAAGGCTTAAGCCATTGGTTTCCAAAGGAGATTTTATTTGTGTCGCCAGCATAGCTTATTGACAATTTATGTTGTAAATAGGCCTACCTTATAAGCCTACCTGTAGCTTAAAGGAGAATTCCGGTGTGATTTTGACCTAAATTGTGTTGAAACATGATACCGAGTGTGAACGTATGTCTCATAGCCCATCTCGGCTTGTCCCCTGCACTCCGAAATCTGGCGCTAGTTAGCCGATGCTACCAACAAGGCGGTCAATGGTGGTGCCTCGGCATCGGCATAGCCATGCAAATAAATCACTGTTTTACACCATTTACGAGGCTCAATGTATCTCCACACTTCATTGGTAGACTTCCGAGGGCCCTGACATTTAAAACGAGACATTGAGAACTTTGAAAAAGCACTGGTAGTTTACTTACAAGACGATTTATACAGACAGTACCTTCACGAAGTTTAGCGTTTGCAGCCATCTTGAATTTAGTCACGATAAGTCGAGCGATGAGTAAGAATGAACAGGTATGATAAGGGATCAGATTCCAAAAATAATTCTGTGGAAATGCATGGATTACAGTTTCTTCCAGTAGCAGCAACTGGAATCCATGCATTTCCACGGAATTATTTTTGGAATCTGATCCCTTATCATACCTGTTCATTCTTACTCGTCGCTCGACTTATCGTGACTAAATTCAAGATGGCTGCAAACGCTAAACTTCGAGAAGATACTGTCTGTATAAATCGTCTTGTAAGTAAACTACCAGTGCTTTTTCAAAGTTCTCAATGTCTCGTTTTAAATGTCAGGGCCCTCGGAAGTCTACCAATGAAGTGTGGAGATACATTGAGCCTCGTAAATGGTGTAAAACAGTGATTTATTTGCATGGCTATGCCGATGCCGAGGCACCACCATTGACCGCCTTGTTGGTAGCATCGGCTAACTAGCGCCAGATTTCGGAGTGCAGGGGACAAGCCGAGATGGGCTATGAGACATACGTTCACACTCGGTATCATGTTTCAAAACACTTTAGGTCAAAATCACACCGGAATTCTCCTTTAAGGAAGCTAACAGCTTTCTATTAGGATCTAGTTTGTTAGTTACAGTTTTGTCATAACTCCCTGATGCATTTTTGCATTTAGAATAGCCAGAGCGTGAACAATATCGGGTGCCTATGGACTAGGCTCGCTTGGTGAACCCAGCCTGATCTGCCCGCTATTTATTTTTTGATTTCTTAAAAGATTGAGCTTGGTCTGGTGAAAGCCAGACTAGCCATGGACCTCAGTTACACAATGCAAGGGAACATGAATCAGCCTATATTTGCACGAACAATAACGGACAACAGCTCTTCAACTTTGGCCCGTTAAAATGTGTATGAACAGTCTAGCGACGCATTTCATCAAGGCCCATTTGGACATGTCAGTTATTTGCACCACTAGTAAAACAGCATTTCGTTTCAGACTACTGTTACTTAATTTGTGCATTAACAATAACGTTTCAGACTACTGTTACTTAATTTGTGCATTGACAATAAAGTATTACATGAACTAAAGATGACTAAAATCTTATGTAGAAGAAGAAACATTCACAAAAAAATCCATCCATCCAAAAATGACCTTTGTTTTTGATAGCTGTTGAAAACGGCTGAGATGTTTTTGTAAATAAATAAATAAATAAACAAATAAATAAATAAATAACATTATGCTGATACCTTTTGCTTTTCCCAAATACAATGTAGCCTACAGGTGTAAGTGACCTTTCATCAATCCAGTTGCAATGGATGAACTGTGATGAACTGCCCTACTTGTGATTGTTTAGAGATTTTAAAGGTTTTATAACAATGCTACATCTTCTTTGGCTATTCTACAATCTATTCACCTTTTCAGCACCAGTAGGCTACTTTCTGTGCAGCCGCACACACACACTCAGGCATGCCAAACAAGCATACACAAAAGTTTCAAGAGTGGGGGATGGAGTAAAATATGGAGACAAATTGAAGTGTGCTTTATTTTCGCGGAACGGATGTACAGGACTGAGCGGCGGTCATATTTTGTACCGCTATGCGGTACATCTAGTTTAAATAAGACTTGCCTGATTATCTGCTACTATATCGCTGCATCGACGTTTCTTCCGTGATTTGGGAAAAGCCTGTAAAAGTCCTGGCAGGAAGCATGCATAAGGATGTAGATCCAGGAATGCACTAATATTTTGTTCGTAGTCCAGTTTGCAACAATTATTAGTTATTACTAAGTTGTAAACACTTCGGAAAAAAAAATATTTAAAACTGGATATACCAAAAAACGTTGATGTAATCGCTTCCTGCAACGACTTTTACAGGCTTTTCCCAAATCACGGAAGAAACGTTGACGCAGCGGTATAGTAGCAGATAATCAGGCAAGTCTTATTTAAATAAACTCCTGGTGCACTTACAAACTTTCTAATGCCTCGTTGTTGGACTAAATGTCGTAGTTGTACTACTGCAGAAGTTTCGTACCATTCAGGGCATTATTAGTGGGGTAATTTACGAGATAAAAGTTGGTTCCATCATGACTGCAGAACGTCATTCGTTTCTGACGGGGGGAGTTTTTGATAGCGCTACTCGACCAGGGCTCGACCAAGGGAAAAAAGGTTCTGGGAGGGTGTTTGGCTCGGGGTCATGGTGCAAAGAACCCTAGGGTAAAATTACTCCGAACCATCGCTTTAAGGGTTGAATTTTTTTCTCATTTTCTAAATTAAGGCATTAAGATCAATTTTCAAAATATTATTTTTTATTCCTCTTTTTAGTCAACTTTATCATGGGGGTGTAAACGTATGCAACCCACTGCAAAGCTATGAATTTAATCCAGTATAACGAAAGGACATTTCCAGGTTAGAAGCAGGTGTGTCTACTGCTTGCTTTTTGATAGCCAATAACACATTTCACCGGACTGAGATGTACCATGTACATTATGACTCTTGCAGACTGACATGCAAACTATCTCCAGTCTGCAGTGCACCTTTATGTGTGGTCTTTCCAAACCATTTGACATTTAAATGTCTCCCTGTTGTTGTGCAACGTGGCCACGAGGGGGCAGTGTTATACTACTTTATTAGAACCATACTTGGTTCTACTGAGGGGTCATGTCTGCCGGGTGAGTAACATTCTGAAAAATAAAAAGCAGTTGATGGTCAGATTTTTTTCGTGGGAAACATGTTAACAGTTGGATATCATTTTGCAGCTGTACTCAACATGTGATGGTCACTCTGTGTGTGCATCAGCTCAAGCTAATCTTTGGGTTTTATGTTGTTGCTCTCTGAAAGCAGGCTAGAGTCAGATACCTTGTGGGTAAGCGTGGTGTGTGACTAAAAAGACTGGTGTTGGCACTGATGGGACCTCAGCCTTTAGGCCAGGTCACATACAACAAAAATACTCCAAAATACTGCATTCCTGCATATGAAATGCATTTCTCAAAAAACAACGGTTTTGACACTTGAGGTGGAGCTCTTAATTCTGTTACTCACGTCAATGTAGGCCTATGTCTCTGTGTGGTGGAATCCAGGCAGCTCAAGAACCCTTGGCACCAATTATTCAGTGTGTTGTAGGCTAACATTCAGTCAGGGGCGTCGGACTGGGGGTAAAACCCCTACTGATTATAGGGGCTCAAGGGGGGAGAGGACCCTTGAAAAGTCTGGAATATATTTTATTTTACCTGGGTTGAGGAACATGGGGGCCCATCAGGACTGCCTATGCAGGGGCCCAGGATCTTGTGCTACGCCCCTGCATACAGTGGTCGATCCTTCAGTTTGCAACGGTATTCCATCAATCCAAACACACACATAGTCAGTCTGTCATGTTTTTATTTGACATCTGGGGCAGGTCCTCACCACTAATATGTGTGGTGAAGTTGCCCGTGGTGGTTGCTGATAGAGCATTTTTTTTTCGAGCTCACATTCTTCGCATTCACACAAAAGCCGGTTGCAGTCCGTCACCATGGCACGCGGGAGCGGATGATTTGTCGGCCGGTGTCCTCCTCCGAGGCAGCGGGTCACCTCATCAACATTCCTGTGAAGTGAGCGGTGGACGGGGACAGGTTGCGAGGGCCAACAGGGACGCATGCCTGCCCACCAGTTGAGCTGTCCATAAACCCCTGCGGCCTGGTAACGGGAGGCTGGCAGCTGGCATTGGCGCCCTACTCTCCAGAGTCGTTGGAAAGAATGAGGAAGGGCACTGTGTTGCGCATCGCCGGTCATTATTACTGCGCAACATTGCACAAGATGTGGAATGACAAGACAAAAGTGAGCAGGGGTTTGAATGTGAAAGACCAAACGTGCTTGAGGCTTTATGGAATTATATAAAAAAAACTGGAAAAATGACAAAAATATTTTAAAACCAATACAGGCCTTACAGTTATGTGGGAGATTTAGTGGAGGCTCGTATGGTTCTCCAGACAAAAAAACTCTTTCTGCTTTCCCAAAGAATAACGGGAAATATTAGTGTTTTCATTGCTACTCATATTTCTAATTTGCCTGAAAGGAAGTGACACATGAGCAAAACTTTATTTTACATTAGCTGAACGGAACTGTGGAATTACCATCTACATTTTGTGTAGCTTACATTTTAGCAGAATATACCGAGGAATGTACCTCTATATTTTAAAAGGTTCATAGTCCTCATTGCCGCCCAGCTATCTGAAAGGATCAAATCAGAGCCCTTGACACCAGACTAGTTATAGAACTTGGAAACACAAAAAAACTCATCCCACAGATAGGAACACGGTATGCAAGTGTCACTTCACACCAAAACACATATTTAGGAGAGGATTGTTGGATAAATTTCTATTAAATGGCCGACCACTGCTGATCAAAAGTGTCCATTGAACCCAGTGCTTTTGATGCTGGGAAGGTTTCCCCCAACCCACTCTGGAGTGGTAAGTGGAGGTGAGCTTCCCCAGGGGCCTGACGTTTGGTCTGAGACTGAAATTAGCCGTGGCCACGCGCCGGCTCAGAATAGGAGCTCAGTGACAGCTCCACACCGTCCGCAGCTGGGGCATTCTGGAGCAAGGTCCTATGCCCTCTCGCCTCCCCTCGTCCCTCCCCATCCCATCCTGTCCCGTCCTGTCCTGTCCTGTCCCCTGTTCCTGTCCCTGCCCCCTCGCCACATCACTGCCGTCACCTGTTTTGGGAATTAACTGGTCTGCACGCTTCAGCCGCCCAGCAAAACAATTTGTTATAGAGTTGTCACTGTAAAATCTACAGCCTGTTCCGCAGACAAAGAAAGCTCAGGTCGCATACGCGACAGGGATCAGTGGTTATGTAATGCCCTCTGTGTGCTTGACTGTGTGTATATGTCTGTAAATGTGTGTGTGTGTGTGTGTGTTTACGCAGTGGCCTTGTCTAACTACATACTTTATGCATGTGTACATGTATGGTGGGATTGTGTACAGTATGTATATATATACAGTTTATATACATTCTCCAGAGACCCCAGATGGAAAACTACAAGGTCTAGAAGCGGTCTTCATAAATGACAGCACATGGGTAAAGCAAAGGAAACCTCTCTTGTAACCGGCCTGCCAGAGGTTGTCACTATAATACCATATAACACCATGGAGCAGTCATCCACCCCATCTTTGTTACGGTGATGGCATTTTTAGCAGCTGGGACTATTTTTAGCCAAGTGTGCTATTTTGACCTTTCTTCTAGCTGTGACTAATATGTGGGGATTTGCCCTCGTTACTGCCAGTGCCCCTCGCTGGCATGCATCTCCATTGTCCGCTACTGCAGACGCGCCCCCCTTGGGAGCAGGAACTACAGGTTGACAGGAGATGACCTGCAGGTCAGACTGTGTTTGTTTATTTGTCCATTATGCCCAGTGCCCCACACATCAGTGACAGCCTTGTAGTTGTGCTTCTCCAACAACGCCCCCCCCCCCCCCCCACACACACACACACACACAGACTTACACACAGACTTGACACTGATTAGTGTGTCTGTGCATCTCACATGACATATTTTACCAGAGTTCCATTAGTCTTAAAAAAATGTTAAACTAAAGAAACATTCTCAGCTCGGCTGTGTCTTCATGGGGAACTTTAGTACTGTGACTTATGCAAAATCTGCCTCCTCAATGAATTACTGACAGGGAAACACAGAATGACCAAGCCATGCACTACCAACTTGAAGACATAAAGACACATATGAAAGCACTCTCACCATCAAACTTCAATGTTGATATATCCAAGAACTGTCTGGCTCAATAGTAATTTGGCTGTGATGATCATCGGCACTTCCAAAGCTTGTTGCAGTTTGTAAAGCAATAGCGAAAGAAAAAGACAATATAAAGATTCTCCAGAACAGGTTCACTAGTTGCCTAGAGGTCAAGGCCTCCTGTTGATCTCAGTACATTAATGTGTCAGATACTGTAGCAACAGGATCATAAACTTACTGGCTTAAAAGTCTGAATTCAGGGCCTGGGCATTTAGGTTTAATACATAGATAGATAGATAGATAGATAGATAAATAGATAGATCGATAGATAGATAGATAGATAGATAGATAGATAGATAGATAGACAGACAGATAAGCTTTATTTTAAACAGTGTGTTTGGCATACAGTTACCAAGCTTCTATTACATTTGCACACACACACACACACACACACTTACTTCACAACAGAGTGTCTCTTCAGAGAAGAACGGGACACTCTGAACCCACCATGAGCTCGCTGTATATTTTTGTAGTTTAATGACATGTTAAAAACATGATCGTGTGATTTATTATGTCTGCCTTTAGCTGTCCAGGGCATGCGCAAGGGATTGCTTTCATCCCATCATGTCAATGAAATGCATCTCATGTGAGGGAAAGGCTATGGGTAGATTATGGATATCAAAGAGGTCAGAGAGAACTGCAAAGTCTAATGCCCTGCGTATCACTGCGTCCATTAACATGCCTGGGTTTATTTGGCTCATGGAGGTTAGTGGAACATTGTTGTGGAGCTCATCAAGAGCCAGATAATCAGCCCAATTATTTAGCAATTTCAGAAACATATGTTACAAGCAGTGAAGTAGTTGGGCAATGTCACATTCCAAAATAATAACGAACGGTTGCCATATTCAAACTGTATGTATTCATTGGGCTAAAAATAGGCGTAACAGCGTTTTAGAACGCCGATACCTTTTGTGGTCAAAACAACATCTGCTAATAATGATACTTAATTGCAGGAGACTTTGCCGCACGCGTTGCTATCAACGTTAGAGGTTAATAGGCAACAACACAAACAGCAGTTTCAACCTCAATCAAAGCTAACATGTGACCTAGAGTAAGTAGAATCTGCCGGCGCATCCTCATTCCAAACGGCAAAGCAGCGCGGAGCACAACTCTTCCCATTCACTCGGGGACTTCACAGATGCTGACTTTATCCAATGAGAGGACAGAGACTGGACGATATTAATTTAATCTCTCCTCCTCCCTTCCACCCTGCCGATGGTTTATTCTAATAAACCGCATTTCAGCCTACACCAGTCAAAAGGGAATACCGAGTCTATAAAATATAATGGGGAGAGAGGCGCCATCAAGGAATGGAGTTCGGATTCTTACTTCAAAGGCGCATGAAAGACAACTTTAGGCAGTAGCGCTGAAAAGGTGATAGCCTATTTCCAAAATAAGATATCGGATTAGAAACAACAATGAGTTGTGAGAGAACTTGGTTTTCAGTCGTCCTTAACATGACAGTGGAGTAGATCATAAACTTTGAAATTTTACCGTTATATGCTATAGCCTACAACAACGACGAAATATTAAATTATTTTAAAACATTCATACGTCCGTACGGATTATTTACCTGGAAGTATAAACTGAATGGAAAACAAAACAGAAGTGATGGAGTTCACCAAAATCCAGCGGACGACAAGGAAATCATCCGAGAACTCGAGGCGCGTGCAATTAAGACCGTCATCTAGAAGAGGGAGAATAGCTTCTAATTCTACACCTGCTACCTCCAGGATTTACGTACATTTCTTTTTACTTCTTTTGATATTCACACCGAGAGTGGACTCATCCTGGTGGTAAGAATGCTATTTTGTAGACACGTTTTATTTCGGTTGGGTTAAAATGCCAATTAAGGGTCAGTTAACAAGTTAGTTTTAAAGGTAGGCTAAATGATGAGTGTCTGTGAAATATGTTGTATCTTTACCATGGTAGGCTATGGCATTTATTTTTCCGATGTTTAATTAGCATGAATATATTTTCCTAGAGCAAGGCTTACTGTCACTTAGAACAAACATAATATTTTACTCTTAGATTTTTTTTTCCATTAATAAGGTCAGACCTTGTTGGAAGAAAAAAATACACTGGGAACGAAAAAAACGAACCTAGTTCATTAGGCACCACTTAGATGAGGTATGGAGATGGTTAGAAAAAAAGCATCGCTGTTCTTGCAAACATCAAACAGGACAAGTCAGACCGCTGCAAGGTAAGTGAGGCGAGGGTGTTTGGTTACGAAGCGCGGGCGCAGGAGACCCTTGTGGATATTTCTTCATTAAGATTAATGGCGAGCGGGGGTTTCCATCCCCAGTCGCACTAACCGGGAGCGACAGGTAGGGGCCGCGGAGCGTTCAGATGTGTTCTTGTGTGATTTCTCCAGGGCACGGTCCATAGGACTAGTCAGGACATGTGAGGGGTTCATATCCCGGCTTAGAATATTAACAAGCCACTGTAACCCAACACAGCGCACCGCAAGTCAGTGGTGGCCTACGCGCTTAATAAATCACTCGTAAAAACAAATACAGGAGACTGGACAATTTTCTCTGATAATAAGCAGGCGGGAGGCTTTTTTTTCCCTGAATGATGATCATATTTTAGGGATATACGTCTCTGGGTTTCTTTTTTCGATATTTTTCTATCTTTGTGTTGAGAAATTGGTGAGGGTGATACAAATTTGATCTTGATAAAAAAAAATGCTTTGCGGTAGGATATTGGAGTAGAAGGCTATTTGCTACCTCTGAGAGCAATATTTTATACACAGACAGACACATGACTTACACTAGAGGACCTTTGACAGAGGAGAGCTTGTAGTCTATCAACCCCCAACACACACACACACACACACACATCTCTCCCCATAACTCATCATCACTGGTATCTTCAAGAGCCAGCTTTGGCCAACTTACTGCCTCCCCTGGCATCCAGCGGCACAGTTCCCAGGTCTTCTTCCACAGTATCTGTGAAATCCAAAGGACACACCCCTAGCTCTATAGTCCATCATATTTGACGTGTGATAGTCATGATGTCACTGTGTCCAATTCATTTCATGACTGCGAGTTGTCAATGTCCTGCCTCTCAGCATACACACAAACGCTCACAGAATCATACCAGCAGCAAAGCCTGACCGTGTAAAATATAGATGCTGGCAGAAATTTGTGAGTGATTGACTGTGTTCTACTTAGAAAATGGTGGAAGTAACTACATTGCCCCTTTTGCCCCCATAGAAAATATGATTCACATATCTCCCGCTGACAGTTTGGCCCCACCGGAGCCTCGAACTGAAAGGGGTTACAATAGCCAGAGTGTGGGAGACAAATACTTTCATAATCGTAGTTTATGCCGCAAAGGGCTGAGGGGGATGGATTGTTGTCATCGAGGTAATCATTTATGCTCCTTGTTTTTGGCACCCGTGCTGCCAGCCCTCCCAGCTGGGGCTGAAATAAGCTGAAAAGCAAAGGTTCCTGAGGAGCCTGTGTGTGTGTGTGTGTGAGAGAGAGTGTGTGCATGAGTGTGTACATGTGTGTGCGCGTGGAGAATAAACACAACGCCCAAGCTCAGCATAGCTGCCCACCCTGGACGAGTCGCACAAGCGGGGAAACTGGGCAGGGGACGGCCATAAGAGGAGTGGAAAGAGTACCCCCCCCCCCCCCCTCCCCACTCCGCTCGGGGGCTCAGGGCCCAGTCAGACCTGCCGGTGACACAAAATGTGGCCACGATTGAGCGGATAATGATATCCGGCCGGCAGGAGACAAGGCTTTGTGAGCACGGCATAAACCGTCTGCCGCGGCTCCACTTGCTGGGCCCGTTTGGTACAGTGGCTTTCAATGGAAAAGAGGGGGGTTGGTGGTGTGTGTTTGTGTGTGTGTGTGAGAGAGCCTGTGTGTCTGTAAGCATGAGTCTCTGTGTGTGTGTGTGTGCAAGGGGGGTGTTTGGGTCATCTACGGGTTACTGAAACAGCCCCGACCACTCTCTGTCTCTCTCTCCCTGTGTCATCTGGAAAACTATTAAAAAAGTGAGGTTTTCCTTTAATGTATTAGTCTGACAAAAAGGGGGAAAGGAGTTGGTTTTGGGGGTGGTGGTGATAATGGTGGTGGTGGGGTGATTGTAAAAGATTGTGACTGCTGAGAATGTTACATGGTTTTGCCCCCCCCCCCCAGGTACATAGGGGCTCTGGGGGCGCGAGTGATCTGCGACAACATTCCGGGCCTGGTGAACAAGCAGCGGCAGCTGTGCCAACGGCACCCGGACCTCATGCGCTCCATCGGAGAGGGTGCCAAAGAGTGGATCCGCGAGTGCCAGCACCAGTTCCGCCACCACCGCTGGAACTGCAGCACGCTCGACCGAGACCACACAGTCTTTGGCCGAGTCATGCTCCGCAGTAAGTGTGTGTGGCCGTCTGTGTGTGTGTGTGTGTGTGTGTGTGTGTGTGTGTGTGAGGCTGTGCATGTGTATTGTGTATTTTAAAAAGGATAAAGCTTTTTTACAGCACTCCACGCTTGATCCTGTCCTTCATAAGGCTAAGTGTAAATCAAATTTAGACTCTTCCCCGTAGTCCTGAGACAGGATGGTGGTTCTAGTCTATGCACACATGCACAGCAACTCTATGCAGGCATAGACTCCAGAACATTCTCCGTCAATTTTAAATATTCCTAGAGGGCTTTGGTGTTGGTAGCCTAACGTGCAATTTAAATCCACTTCCTCTAACGAGGGGGAACAAGAAGTTCCCAAGACTGAAAAGTCGCAACCGACTGTAAATATCGTGCAATGGCAATGCGGAGGTAGCACAGTTCGCAAGATATGAGACAGTACTATCAGACAAGGTGTCAAGGGCGGATGAGAAGAGCGAAGAAAAAAACTAAATTCTCGTCTCAACTTTCCTGGAAGGGCGGGGGGAATTTTCAAGGGTGGACATACTCCAAATACAAGTAGCAGATAGAAGGATCTACAGGGCTGATATATAAACAGTAATAGGAGATGTAAATATTTGGGGAGACGTCTCTGGCGGACTGACAAAGCCCCGCTGCCTGACAGATTGCCTGTGTTCTGCCTCAGTGCGTGCGGGTGAATGAAAACAGGACCGATAGTCGGGTCAGGTCTAATAACCCACAATCTCGTCCTCCACAGCCCGACTGAAAACACATCCATCCATTCCGTGACTGAGTGAGAGAGAGAGAAGAGAGAGAGCGATAGATATAGTGAGAGAGAGAGGGAGAACGAGAGGGAGAGAGAGAGAGAGGTAAAGGTGGGAATGGGTCGAGAGAGAAAGAGAGAGTTGGCCAACATCCGTAATCATGTCAAGTCCTATTTAACAAGTCATAAATCAAAATTATGAAGCGAAAAAGTAAGGATAAGAATACATCCAAAAATAAATACAAAGAATACCTAAAAAGCCACTTTGTAAAAGCTGTGATCTGAATTTAAGACAGTGAATTTAGTGACAGTGACTTTCCAATTCAACCGCCGATTTACTACTAAGTAACGAGAGAGTTATTACCACACAAATTACATCCACTCTGTCTCACAATGTTTCCAAATCTCTTTATAAAGTTTATCCCTGCAGGGAAGTCTATTTGGCAGAGAACGCACATGCACTCACAGTACTAACTGTAGTGACAGTATTTATTTAAACAGTTTTTAAAATTAGCAAACGTCAGAGGGTTTTGAGAGATGACAGATCGTGGACAACAATAACACTACGTACATGCTTTAGCAACCCATGTCTCGATACATACAGTCAGACGTGCTCTGCTTTCATGTCCCACCCAGGCAGTCGCGAGGCCGCATTTGTGTACGCCATCTCTTCCGCTGGGGTGGTCTATGCCATTACCCGGGCCTGCAGCCAGGGGGAGCTAAAGATATGCAGCTGTGACTCTCACAAGAGGGGTCGCGCTAGCGATGACAAGGGCGACTTCGACTGGGGCGGCTGTAGCGACAACATCAACTACGGCATCAAGTTCGCCAAGAATTTCGTGGACGCCAGGGAGAGGATGGTCAAAGATGCTCGGGCATTGATGAATCTCCACAACAACCGCTGTGGAAGGATGGTGAGTTTTGGCTTACTAAAGTCACATGACTAGTTGTGAGGGGGTGGGGTGTAAAAGGTAGCCAATCAGTTTCCTAAGTAGGCAATCAGGAAGCGGAAGAGTCTCTGTTGATTGAGTGATGGGATAATTGTCATTTCAGTTCTACTGTCTGGATGTCCAGTCATGTACTCCCTTCAACAGACATTTCTTTGGTAAATCATTGTGCTGAATAGAGTGATTTCCAGTTAGAAATCCTGTTATGAGTTGGTGATAAGTTCATTAAATGAAGACCATGTGTGCGTTGCAGGCAGTAAAACGCTTTATGAAGCTTGAGTGTAAGTGCCATGGGGTGAGTGGATCGTGTGCGCTCAGGACGTGTTGGCTAGCCATGTCAGACTTCCGGCGCACTGGGGACTACCTGAGGAAGAAGTACAACACGGCTGTAGAGGTCACCATGAACCAGGACGGGACAGGGTTCACAGTTGCAGACAAGGGAAACCCCAAGAATGACTTGGTGTATGTGGAACACTCACCAGATTATTGTCTACTGGACAGGGCAGCAGGTGAGTCGATAGGCACATTCGTACACAACAGTTCTAAGAATTGTTCAACTAACTACTAACTGGAGAAGCTACCCACTACACATTTTCTAGTGCTTTATTTATGTTTGCATTCACACACAGTAGGAACTCTGAGATGACTTAACACGCATTAGTAGTCCAATTATTACATGAAATGGACAGCATTGTTATTTAGTTACTAGTTACTTCTATTGACAAACTAGAAGTTCATGGTATCAGGAAGCATTACAAAAAGAATCAGCATTCTTCTCATCTGTACAGAAGGCATTTGTCACATGACAGTAGTCAGCCTCTGCAGCCCTTTCGTGCAGTGTTTGTGTTAAGCAAATTTAAACAGAAGCTGAATGATTTTTACAGAGATTTTTTTAAAACTGGCGCTTCTGCTTCCTAGGCCAAGTTGGCATGAGCATCAGTCATTGTTCCTTCCTATGTACAGGGAAAAGACCCTACCCCAAGGTAGAAGCTCAAATAGTTATAGGAACTGTGGTCAGAGGAACTCAATAACCCTCAGTTCCATGCTGTCTGAATGCACAAAAGTTCTAGAAACTGCAAAAAGTCCCTACAGTGAGAAAGGACCTAATGACTGAACTTTAAACCACCAGTACAGTCCACAAAGCATCTGACCCTGAACATCAGACCTGAGGTCAAAAAGTAAATAAATTACACCTGATTTTGGTTTTTGTAGGTACTTTTGATATGTATTAAATTGATGGTTTTGCTTTTGTAGAAAATTGACTTAAGGAACACATGAGGGCTAATGTGTTCACATGTCATTTGTCCGAGTCAAAGAGCAGTGATATCTCCGAGGAGCAGATCTCAGATCTCATCTTGCAGATGTAGACATTTTTATGTTTCTTCCTTTGAAGCCTGATCTCCATCTGTTGAATTGAATAGGAAAGGGTCAGTCAATTAGAAAAAGTCGGTCACATGAGGAGAAATCACATATTTGTGTCAGTTATGTTTCTACAATTGAGGTCCTAGAGGTTTAAACTAGTGGTCTTACAGCCACAACCTTTAGATACTTATCCTGCATTTCATAGCTTTAAAGGTACAGTCAGCGATTTCACAGAAAGTCGCATTTGTTTATGTTTATGTTTATATTTAAAATAATTAACAGACACTTTTATCCAAAACAACTTAGATTATATTTTAACCAAGGACCAAAGGAAACACACCAGAGAGGTAGCTCACCCCTCCCTTCAGTATTCCCAGAGAAAATCCACACAAGGTTTCATTGTTGTTTGGGGGACAGGCTGCCCCCACTTTGATTGTTTCTAGTTTTCAGAGCCTGGGCTGCCTGCAGAGACTTTTTTTTAAACAGTGTGCTCACAGAATGAGCAGCTAGCTAAAAATGCTAAAAAAAAAAATTGAAAACGTGTGCAGCCGCTGACAGCACCTGTAATAAATACCCCATTGCTTTCCAGGAAGTGAACTCATTCCAAATTTACCCCTTGAAACTAAACAAGTGGGAATATTGGTGCAATTTGTCCTGTTAATCTGATATGAAACATGGAAAAACAACATTATAGGCATACCTAGCTAATAACTAAATAGATGAACAAATTGCTGACACACAACGTCAGCTAAGTGCAGGCAGTGTGAAAAGCAGGAATTTGCACTTGGTTCACCACCAAGAAATATCAAATCCTGGGAGTAGATGACTAGCATGATTCAACCAGTCGTCGGAGTAGAGCTGTTATGTTAATAGAGACACGCTCTCCCTGTGTTGCAGGCTCGCTGGGCACGGCAGGCAGGGTGTGCAACAAGTCCTCCCGGGGGATGGATGGCTGTGAGGTCATGTGCTGCGGTCGTGGGTATGACACCACACGCATGAAGAGCGTCACCAAGTGCGAATGCAAGTTCAAGTGGTGCTGCGCCGTGGAGTGCAAAGACTGCGAGGACCTCGTGGACGTCCACACCTGCAAGCCTCACAAGCGACCTGACTGGCTGGATCTCACCTGAGCACTCGCCTCCTTACGTTTCAGTCCCCCCCTTCTCTTTCTCTCTCAGGACTTTGATTTGTGTTTTCAAAGTGGGACAATGCATTCTGGGATATGTAGTTTATACCTCTAATCCTCCAGACTCCAACTTGCACCTCTTAGCGCGGCTTTTGGCACAACCTTTTTTTTTTCTGACTGCCCCTAACTAAGCACTGAAAGAAAAAAAAAAGCATCTATGGGCTCGTTTGGATTAAAGAGAGTGCTTTGAGAGAGTTGTGTAGGTAGGTGTTGTGGCATGCAGGAGTGGCCTTTTTCTGAAGTCAGTGTTTTGGTTTAAAGGGTGAGAACTAATCTGCGGAACTCAAAGCGTTCTGTATTTGGAAGTGTGTACTTTGATCTCAGACAAGGACGTGCTTTTACTGCTTGCAGATGGCTGAAGACACTTTTCCAGTGGACACTAAAGCATGTAGAATGGTAAAACGCAATACTTGTGTTTGGTGTATTATCCATATTTGTGAGGCCTCTTTGTCTCAAATTAGAGTATACCTTTATGCTGTGCCCAACCTGTGACTTCAGGATGGAAAGTTAGTTACAAAGAAAAGTAACAAATCTTGAATGACAGAAGGAATTAAGCTAATTGCAGATGTCATTGTTTGTGCAAATTGAGGTACTCATGTTTTTTCCCTTTAACCAACATAGGATTCAAATACAAATACTACACATGTCGATGGGATGTATTAATGGTTAGCAATGACCAGAATACTGTGATTATGTTGTGCATTCAAAGGACAAAGCAAAGATGAGAGAGCATTATATCACCGATACAGCTGTGTAAAGTTATTAGGTCATCCCTGGATTCTTCTGTAAATAGTATCTGTGCTCCAAATATAGCTGATGCAGATCTCTTCTGGGTTCACGTGATAGGTATTGTAACTGTATTATGATGAAGGTAAGACCACTGCATATCTAAAGCACTTGATTCACTATCTCTGACAACATCATAATATGAAGAGCACTGTTAGCATTTTTACCCCTTTCTTACATTTGATAACTCCTTGATTGGATTTTGAAAATAACAATCAAATGTTATTAATGATTAAAATTGTTTGTCACTGGATTGAAATGTATTATATATGATATACTGTATATGTATAAACATTTATATATTTATCATAACTGTGAACAAAAGAGCTTTATATGAACAGATGGGTTAAGGTTCATTTGTTATGTTGAGGTGAGTAATATGTGGGATTGTTTTGTTTTATAATTAAATAAGGTGACCCAATTGGACCAGCTTTGTGGCAGAAAAAGGGCTACATCAGTTTCGTCATGACAAATGAAGCAAATCATTTGGATGGTGCTGTTTAGCACTGCACACACAAATATAAATCCTGTGACAAGATCCTTCACATGCTCTGCACTGACACAGCTGGAAGATAATAGGTTGTTCCTTGTGCAATCATAGGCAAACAAACTCCCTCCAGTGACATAAGTGTTCTCTGAAGCTGTCTTTGAAGGGTATTGTTGTGCTGGTTAAGTCCTCACCCAGGCAGCATGTTACCTATGGACGCTTCTACTTGCAAAGCCTGAGGAGGTAAAAATAACCAGGTAGCCATGACTGGAATTCTGCTCCATTCATTTCAAAACTGAATGACCAGCATTATGTCACAAAATGGCCGCCCTAAAGTCCAAAAATAGTGTCTAAGGGAAAGACAGATAGCGCTATAGCGAGTGGGCGAAAAGGTCGGACGATCACATAGACCCAGATGGGAATGCATATGACTGCAATGGCCTCGATCATCAATCATGCCATGCCACCACATCCTCAAACTGCTAATGGTAACAGGTGCAGAAAGAGACTGCAGGTCAACATTATGAAAGGAACACAACTGTGTTTTATGAAATAAGGTTGGTTGAGCTGTACTTAAAACAGTATTCATGAACTACAAAGTTACAAACTATTACTGTACTAAATAATCAAATAATCCTTTTGCTGGTAGTGTAGTGCATTGTGGAAGTATGCACAAAGAAAGTGTTAATGAAGGCTTAAACACGAATGACTTAGCTGAGAGGTTCTAAAAAAACAATTCTTGCCAAATCTCAATTCTGAAGTAACATGTGTCTGGCACTTGAGACTGTAAGAACATCTTTAAAAACACTGGGACTTGGAGGGGATGTATTGTTGCTTCATTTTGTTCTCAAGGCCGCATCCAAAAAGGAACTTTTTCTGACTTAAAAAGTGACGTAAGTGCTTATTCTGCTGCTCTTGTGAATACCCTTGGAGTCAAATTTTGTTATAAGTCTCTTTTTTTTCGTGACATTTTGGTTTCACACCTCGCAAAGCCAAATGTCCGTGTTGGGGAGATGTGAAGTAAAAACTCGGAGAAGTGTATGTTTACTTGTGAGTGCTGTCAAATCACTCCCCAGGCAGCGTCTGTCTAGTGTTTAGAATTATGGGGTCCCTCAGAAATAGTTCTGCCAGCTCCATTCGTTTTTCCATTTCCTCGTGGAGACCCCATTAACCAAGATAAGGATTTATGTATGAACTGCGAGGTCTTCATGGAGCTGTAAACGCAAGCGCTCAGAGCCAAGTGGCTATGGCAATTACTCCTCGTTAGTGAGATACGCTGCATTTGCATGATCTGACTCGACAGAGAGCGACGAGCCAATTCTCATTTTTGTGGGTGGTCTGCCGGGTGACTTTAATGAAGTTGGATTTATTTCCGCTCGAGCCCGACCGCCTCTTGCTGCTGGAAGTCATATTTAGACAAACAAAGTTTAATTTAGAAGGTCCAAAGTTATAATTACACTCTCATAGAATAGGTCATGAATTTTCAACTAATAATGCAAAATTGCCCTGCACAACACAGCAGACTTAAAACAGTGGAGCCGGACTGCTGTTAGGGGGAAAAAAGCAAATATTCATTCTACATTCCCCCAGAGATTGACAAACTGGAAGTTATATGCAACACATTGCCTAAGTAAATCATGTATCCTGCCAGGCAGTCACAACAGCTTTCTTAATAGCCAAGTTCCTAACATCCAGCATCATTGGAAAATCATTCAGTGCCTTATGAGATAGAGGGAGAGATAGGAAGGGAAAAAATAGAGAGAACTGGCACGTTTTCCTTACCTGTTCCGGAGTGTTAGAGAGCCCAAGGGTGAGGGGTCATCGATATCCCAGTAGGCTCGGTGGGGCAGATTTATAGTGGAGTTTAGTGTGGTGTACGTGACCCCTTGGGGACGTGCATGAGAGCCCTCCCAAGAGAGCGTGTTTCTGGTGCACCACCAGGCCGTCTGTCAGGGCTGAGATATCCAGGCTGGCGGCAGGGGATTAACACATAAAAAACCCTTATCTAGTGAATCAGCTGTCAAGAATGCAACTCTCTGTATGCCCCCGGGGGCTGTCTGACGCAGGGATGGGCTTCGTAGAGAGCAATGGTGTCACGGAAAAGCCTGATCAGGAGAAATACAGATCCCCACTCAAACCTTCAAACATCACTTATCTGGATGAAGTCATCTATAAGGATTACCATTCACCTCCATATGATGCTTCTCTGGGTGGTGGTCATCACTGAGCAGACAGTGGAGTTGTGTGTTCACAACTACTATCATCTAATGGGCCTAATAATTATAATAATAGAATAACAGTTGATGGAGAACATGGAGCACAGGGGTTTGAATTTTAATCATGACATCAGCAGTTAGGATGATGGACAGTGTCACAACTATAACTGAAATCACTTGTGTAAGCTCATTCTTCTTTGAGCAAATCAAACCGAAAAAGAGATTCTTGCTAAGCCTATTGAAAGAAGTGCCTTTTGCATCAAGTTACCTTAGTTAAGGTACTAGCAATGCACAAGGGCACACATCTTATGGCTGCTGGTTCTCCTCATCTCATGAGGAGTAGCCTCGGGGTCTAGCTCCCTGGCACTTGTTGGGTCAGCTCTGGTGTTTACTAGGGGGGTTGTGTTCCCAGGAACTGTGACAGACAGAGGGTCGCTCGCATTCACGGCTTCTTCTTCACAGCCTGCAGAAGCATGAACATGTTTGTAAACAAGAGACGGAACACAAGTTGCTCCTTGTGAGATCTCTCACGTACAAGTAATTCAGTATGCATCAGCCTTTCACTACCTTCTTATTATACAATAAGGCCTTCCATTGTTTATAATGGTTTGTGAAGAAGTTTGCCGAGAAACATATATCTTTTGATGTGTCAGATGTTGCTGCATGTCTCATACAGTAACATTGACATTTTCACACACAAAAAAATTATGCATTCAGCATTCTTAGAGGAGTCTGTTAAGGTTCAAGATCCAAGGTTTTCTCATTTATCATCTGCTTGTTTCACTATTCACTACACAAAAAATAATTAAGTAACACTTTACAATAAGGTGTGCTAAGAAACAATTTACAAGGTATTAATAAATGGTTTATTAGCTATTTACTATCATTAGATAACATTAGGTAATTACTTAAAAGGGGCTGCCAAACAACTTACAAACTGATAAGAACCATGTTAGCAATCCATCTCACTTTCTTACACACCATTTACTATAATCTTTCTAAATGATGAACTATATCTTTGTAAGTTTATGAGTTTTTTGACATCTATATTACAGTGTATACAATGTGTGTCTTATAAACTACTAGTAGTCTATTAGTGTTATCTTCTGGCTACTGAATGTATAACTAACCATTTTGTAATTCATATATGGTTTATTATGCATTTACAATATGTTTTAAGTGACTTATAAACTATTTGTAAGTAATGTATTAATGTTATCTAATGATAGTAAATAGCTTCCAATTAATACATTTAATTGGAAATAGTTTGTTAACACACTTTATTGTAAAGCATTACCAACATTTTTTGCTGTTAAATTCATAAATGCCTTTGTATACCAGAGAACCCTCTGCAGTGTCTAAACAATTACATTTTACTAATTGTAATGAGGTAGTTATCAGATAGCTCAAATGCAAGTCAATTGTTTCCCACATGGTATTGTACAATGATGATGTGATAAACTATACTAGGTAGTATGTCAAATGTACTAGTATGGGCTAGTATGTATTTTGGTGTACTGAACATACAGTACTTTAGCCAGAAGGGCCTGGCAGCCCAGGCCTTGGCTTTGGTAGTGTCAAGTTCTCTTGTTGGGGTACAGAAGCAAACAGGAGTCGCTGCAGTCAGAGACACAGGCGTGTAAGACCGACCCTTTCAGGCCACCGCTGATATGTGCGTGTGCCGGTCCCCGGGGCCGCAGAGTCCGTCCAGGGGGTCAGCGTGAGTTCAGAGAGCCTGAAGAGTAGTCGTCCCCCCGGGCCTCTTTTTGGATGCAGAAGTGTAAATACCGCAGTACAACAACCCTCAAGTCGACACGAGAGGAACGAGGAGGCTACGTTAGTGCATCACTTCGCCAGGCTCCCCACTCACAACACTTTCAAAGATCAAATAAACTCGCACAACAGGAGTATGTATACCTTTCATACGGGCATGTCCTATGTTGAGCGACAAGTAGGGGAACTTGGCAGAAAAAAACTAAATGGAAAGTAACATCAGTCTGGAGTACAAATAAAAAAGTAATCTGGAGATTTAATGAAATTACAATCAAGGCAAACTCCTGTTACTTTTTTAAGCACCACTTTATTGTCAGCTGTTCAGCAAACAATATCATTGATTACGATGACTGTCGATGTTAACTCTGTCATCAGACAGTAAGACATTTCCTCTCGGAGTTGAGACCTCCATTCCACTTTAAAAATGTTTTAATGCTACATTGAAAGTAGTTTGACTTCTGTCCTCCGTTTAAAAACAGCATCATAATGCCAGTTTAAGGCTCTTGGAAATGTTTAGAATAAATAAATGACAATCTCACTGGGGTAAAAGAGGAGATAAATAAAACCGACCAGTCAGGGGCCAGAGATGGAAGGCACATGTCAAGAAGGATTTCAGGCGAGGAGCTTCTGTACATTCTGCCCCAGTGACAAACGCGCGCATCTTGGCGAGATGTTTAGGTAAGCCCGTTCCAGAGCTCAACACACTGACCAATGCTGATGGAGCTTCAGGGGTAAGGGGAGTTCTCCTGGAAGGCAGTGGACTTGAGAGCGAAACCGACCCTCATCTGACAGAGGAATGGCCCAGTTCACTCTCTAATGGACCTTCTCTTCCGACCTTCCTCACAAGTCTCAGTTCTCCTGTGGATGTCATGACTGCCCTAAAGATCACAGCTGTGTTGAGTGTTCGGGTGATCATGCTGCCAGGTAGCAGGAGCAAATTCTGAGCATGGTCTCTCAACAATGTTGCAGTGCTCTGACCAATGGTTAAGCAAAGAGAATGTTCCAGAATGATGCAAGACCATCACTGAGTGACACAACACCGGTTTTGGAGAGGAAGTACACATCCAGAGTAGAGGACCCACTCCATTCCCTACTTGGCTTGCACGATTCCTGCAGAACCATCTACCTACAGATACTTGTTTCATGACTAGCGATGATCCCCATCTACAATTCTGTGCTGTCGCCACAAGGGCGGGTTGCCTCGATGATGTAGCACGGAGGCATCAATCCACGGCAACCTCTGGTAGCAGGTCGGGAGGTTGTATACATAGCCTGCCCCAGACGGACAGTAAATCAAGAGTTTTTTTTTTTCAGGACCTCACGAAGGACCGTGTTGGGCCGGGCTTGGTTGGGCCTTTTGAGTGAAATGTGTGTGCGTGTGTGTTTCTGAGTGTGATGTGTATGTATGTGTGTGTGTGTGTGTGTGTGTATGTGTGTGTGTCTGTGTGTATGTGCTTGTCTGATGGGAGTCTGGTGGGATGGCGTCTGCTACTTGAACTCCAGCACCAGCCAACCCCCTCTCCTCCTCCCATGCAGCTCGACTCTGGTAAGGCCCACAACCACGCCGGACCTGCCCCGGAACTGCCCCAGACTCCACTGCTGCAGCAGCCTCTACCGCTACATGCACGCCGCCGCACTGGAATGCGGTGGAGATGGACCAGGCCCCGCAGGTTTATGGAGGGGGCTTAGGACCGTACGTGTGCACGTGGACACTGAGTGGCGCCTGTTGATTCCCAGACTGCAGCTAGGGGATCAGGAGCAGATCTGCTCCGCTGTCTGCTGCTAGCTGGGTTTCGGCCTCTTCCCATATCTACTGTGAAAATTGTAGCCGAGGAGGTAAGAAGTATGCCAGTGCGTCATTGATGTTGTGCTTTTAGCATTCCGGTGCTTTTTGAACATAAAAAGAGGTTGTTTGAGAAAGTAGGGTGAAATACGATTCATGGCTCTAGAATGAATTATTTTACCTTTTTCTTTCACGCAAAACTTTTCACAAAGTAGAGGACTGGCTTAGCGTGTGTTTACAAGACGGCAAACAGACTAGCAAAACAGAGGACAGAAGTCAAAATACTGTGTGTGTGTGTGTGTGTGTGTGTGTGTGTGTGTGTGTGTGTGTATGTGTGTTTTTGAAGAGATGCTTGGCCCTTTTCAGCAGGTCTCATGTTGTATAGTATGTATTGCATTTCCTTATGGCATTTTTCAGTGGAGTGTTCATGTAGGTGTGTGTGTGTCCTTCAGAGTGTATGAGTCTGTGTGTGTGGGGAGCTTGCGAACAGCGTCAGATCCGCGTCAGCATGAAACCTTCAATCTTGTCTGCGAAGAACCCCAGGGGTGCGAAGAGAGTGCTGAAGAACTGCAGAAGAGAAGAGAAAAGAAGAGAAGAGAGAAACAAAACATATCTTAGTGACTACATGGGGTAAAGAACAGCAGGTTCTGATCTTCAGCTTCTTCAAACAGCATCATGACACAGGCCATGAACTTTAGTGTTAACCTACATCGCTCGAGCAGTCTAAACAAGGAGTTTTCCATGCAAACCCGCACCACACACATGCACATACACACAAAGACCAGATGAAAGAGTGTAAGTGGCAGGTGCACAGGACAAAAGATTGGGAGATGGCTGAAAACATACTGTATAGCGACGCAGATGACACTGCCAGATAAAGCCCCTCACACAACAGAGAGAGAGAGAGAGAGAGAGAGACTGGGAAAAACAGAGAGGAATATTTCTTAAGAGGCACTTCTCGCGTCCATGCACACTGTTCTTGTGAACGGTCCCAGCTTGCATCACCACCACTCTCCTGGGGTCAACCGCTGAGCGTTTCCTTTCCAAAACAAACAGCAGTCAGTGAGGAGTGTGTGTGTGTGCATGTGTGTGTGTGTGCGTGTGTGAGTGGTGGGGTGAGGGGGTGGTTGAAGGCTTTGGCCGCTCCCCAACTCAGCCACTTCAATTTGGCGCGTTACCATGCATCTGAAAAATGTTTAAACTCCCATCGTTCAAACGCCACCATAAACAAAACTTTAATGTGTTTATGAAGCAATACATTTCACGGGCCGAGCAGATGTTTATGACAGGACGGGACAGGACGCAGGGACGAGACAGCGGCGAGCCCAACTGGACTACGTGGAGGAAGTTGGGAGGAGGAAAAGAATGGAGAGTGAGAGAGAGAGAGTGAGAAGAGAGAGAGAGAGAGAGAAAAGAGAGCAAAGCAGAAGAGAGGCAGGGTGTGGGTGGGGGGGGGCAGAGGTCCGAGGCGAGAGAAAGTGTCATCTATTTCCACAGAGCAGAAAGGCAGCGCAGATAGTGGCAAAGTAAATAGGAGTGCTCGTATGACGGATGAGGCCGATAGGGAGATAAGGAGAGAGAGAGAGAGAGGCTGACTGGGCGCTAGAGCACTGGCGGCGTGTCCTCACTTCACTCTCTCACAGACTCCACGCAGCGCCACCGAGCTCCAAACAAGGCCCTGCAGCACCACAGAACAGAGGGAGGGACAGGAAGGACAGAAGACTGGAGGAAGGGGGGGAGGGGGGCTATGGGAGATGGAGAATGGTAGGAGATGACAGGAGAGTAGAGGAGAGGAGAAAAGGGGAAGATAAGAAGAGAGCAGCGATGAAGGGTGGGAGAGGAAAGAAAGGATGGAGTGGTGAGAAGCTCAGAAGAGAGGCGGGGAGCGGAGAGGAGAGGAGAGCAGTGGAGAGGAGACAAGAGGAGGGAAGAGGAGTGGAATGGAGAGGAGAGAAGTTCAGTGGAGATGAGAGGAGAGGAGAGGAGTGGAGGAGAGAAGAGGAGGCAAGAGGAGAGGAGGAGTGGAGTAGAGAGGAGAGGAGACAAGAGGAGTGAAGAGGAGAGGGGAGCAGTGGAGTGGAGAGGAGAGAAGAAGTTCAGTGGAGAGGAGAGGAGTGGAGAGGATGGGATAGGAACAGAGTGCTGTAGTGAGAACAGAAGATGAGTAAAGAGGGCAGGAGAGGAAGAGAGAAGGGAAGAGGAGAGAAGAGGAAGAGAGGAGAGGAAGAGAGAAGGGAAGAGGAGAGGAGAGAAGAGAGGAGGAGAGGAAGAGAGAAGGGAAGAGGAGAGGAGAGAAGAGGGGAGGAGAGAAAGAGAGAAGGGAAGAGGAGAGGAGAGAAGAGGGGAGGAGAGGAAGAGAGAAGGGAAGAGGGGAGGAGTGAAGAAGGGAGGAGTGGAAGAGAAAAGGGAAGGGAAGAGGAGTGAAGACCAAACCAAAGCGTGGCAAAGCCAGAGGACCAGCAGAAAGACATGATGAGTAAATATACCAACTAATAGAGTTACAAGTGAACACAAAGATGGGTGTGAAGCTCAGTAATTCACGCACAGTTCAGCCACTAGAGATGTGGTCTTGGTCTTGGCCAAATCTGATGGTCGCCACTTCAAACTTCAACAAGCATCGTTTCATTTTTCATTTAAAATCCGAGGGCTGGAATGTGAAACCCAAACAAACAAAAATCTGTGCCACTGTGTCAAATGGCACCGGACCAACAGGTGGCTCCCTTCCCCTTTGCTCTGCTCTCCGAACTCCACAGTCTTCAGAGAGGACTCCTCCACACAGACCCACACATCACAACATACTGTACCAACAACACCACACAAGAAAAGAGCCACAAGTGACCCTGGCTATTACAAGACAAATTGAAATTGAAATAGTTGTTATGGGTCAGACCGGCCAAGAGTCGGCCCACTGTAGCGTTTGGAGTTGCTCTGGACTTCTTGTGGGTATCGAGATGACAATATTAGGAATTACACAAATATACTATTACACGCACATCCTTCTCTTTGTTATTGAATGAGGCTTAAAGTGCAGAGAGCAGCACTAAAGTTTTAGTGGGGGAATAACTCAACTGTGGTCTGAGTTTGTGCGATTTCAATGTTCCAAAAACCGCAGACACACACTGAAACATCTCACAGAGTCCTGCTGCGCTAATCCCCTCTCGCGACCTGTGTGTGGGCGTATGGGTGTGTGTGTGTGTTTAAGGTTCAGAGTGAGAAAAAAGGGGAGCGATGTTGGGCTTAGGTGAGGAGTTGGTCAAGAAGGCGAGTAGGGGGACGCTCTGTGGGTTAACTGTGTGTGAGAGAGAGTGTGTATGTGTGGAGGGTGTGCAGAGTTAGGGGATCCAGATGACAGGACAGTCTCTGTGTAAGTGTGTGTGTGTGTGTGTGTGTGTGTGTGTGTGTGTGTGTGTGTGTGTGTGTGTGTGTGTATGTGTGTGTGTGGATGAGGGGCCAGGGTTTACTGGCTCAGACCTGAGGCAGTGGCACTGGGCTCTGTTTTAGCTCAGGCTCCAATTGGGGCCCAAATAACAATCACATTACACATACACCCAAACACCCACCCACACACACACAATTTCTAAATTATTCTACTCTTTCCCTTAAATTCTCACACACACCCACACATGCATGCAGGAATGCACAGGCCCGTACACACACACACTTAGTCTCATCCAAGTCCTTCTCTTCTTTGAGCTAAAACTAGTCACCCCTGTATGCCACTGACCTGCATCCCTACATCCTACAACGTGCAAATGCCCTGTTTACGACGTTGCCAAGACACTTGTAAAAGAGACAGCTAATAAACGCTGGGGTAATAAATACACACACACACACACACACACACACACACACACACACACACACACACACACACACACACACACACACACACACACACACACACACACACACACACACACACACACACACACACACACACACACACACACACACACACACACACACTTTCAGGTCAGTCAAGACAAAAGACAGATCTGTGAAGGCTCCATCAATGGCCACTCATAACTCCCCCCTCACCATTAGTGCTGAACTCAAAAGCAACGTTAATCCCATGGCTCAAGCATTAAAACGAAATCAAACACAACTCTGCTTCATGTCATTTCTATTATGCTAACAATTGACATGGCCTCAAGGCCTGGAGTCCCTGGAGGGTTTGTGCACGAAAAGCTCATAGGTGCTATGCACAATTTCACAATTTAATGTACTTCTTCTGTGTTTACTTTGCCCATGCTATTATGGGATGCATTTGTTAAGGTTCAGGCTAGAGCTAGGGTTAATAGAGGCAAAAACGATCACAAGATGAGTGCTTTCGAGTGTGTTATGCCGTCCTGCTTTTTTTCGATCAGTGTTGAAGGAGGTGTGTAAACGGGACTGATGTGTCAGTCAGATGGATCTAGGGCTCTGGCTGGCCAGCCCTCTCCACCAGCCTGCGGGGCCGGTAAAAAGACAATTTACTGACTCAGGCCAGATGGGTGCCAGCATCCTGACATGCTCCGAGTGCCAGCGGGCAAACCAGAGAGAGAGAGAGACAGAGAGAGACAGAGAGAGACAGAGAGAGAGGTAGAGAAAAAGAGAGAGAGAGGAGAGAGGGATAGGGAGTGATAGGGAGAGAGAGAAAGAGAGAGAGAGAAAGAGAAAGTCTGGGTTCCACTGCCCCTCCACACCTACAAACAGTGTCTGATCTTTGACTTATGAGACTGCCATAGCTTCTGTTTCTGTCTTCTCTCTTTCCCCACCCCTCTCTCTCTTTCTCTCTCCCTATCACTCCCTATACCGCTCTCTCTCTTTTTCTCCACTTATAGAGCTTATTATTTATACTTATACGGATACTTACGGCTTTGGCAAAGACCCCCATGAGCTCTGGGAAGTGGTGTGTGAGCATGGCCAGCATGGCGGTGAAGGAGCAGAGTCCCGCTGTGAAGAGGATGAAGAAGGGAAGCTCCTTCTTAGGGTACACCGACACCTCATGGAACGCTGGAGACACAGAGAGAGGGATGGAGAGAAGGGAGGAGGAGGGGAAGAGAGAGAGAGAGATGGAGAAGAGGTGGGAAAGAGAGGGAGGGAGAGGAGAGAAGGAGAGTGAGAAGAGATGGGGGGGGGTTGGGGAGGAAGCAAGAGAGAGAGAGAGAGAGAGGAAGAGAGGAGGAGGCAGAAGATGGAGAGAGAGGGAAAAAGAGAGGGAGAGATAGAGTGAGAGGAAGGTAGGGAAAGAGGAAGAAAGAGGGAAGGAAGGAGAGGGAAAGAGAAGGAGAGAGAGAGGAATAGGGAAGATACACATAGATGGAGATGCATGGAGAGTGGAGGAGAGCGTGAGAGATGGGAGATGAAGATAGAGAGAGAGGGGGAGAGGATGGAAAAAGTGGGAGAGAGAGAAGGGGGAAAGGAAAGAGGGAGAGAGGGACAGAGGAAGGGTATTATAAGGAGAGAGGGAGAGAAAGAAGATGGGGAGTGTGTGATTGTGTTTATGTTTGTGTGTGGAGGACAGATACATGGGTTAAGGAGAGGGTGAGAGGAAGACCAGGAGATGTGAAAGGAGAGGAACCAAATGCAAGAAAGAGAGATGGGGAGAGGGGGGGGGACAAGAGAGGGGAGAGAACGAGAGAGCTTGATATCATGATTCCATACTTTATTATTTTCTCACAGTCAAAAAACATTTTAAGTGAAGCCACACACGCCAATGTCAAAACCAGATGTGCGTAAATGCCGACAGAATGGGAAAAATAGTGCTGTTTAAGCTCCTCCTGTCTGTCTGCACACACAACTAGGCATGTCAGAGTCACATGGACTGGACTTCCACATGCATACAGCAGTGGTCAGCACAGTAGTCCACTATTATCTTGAATTTCCCCTTGGGGATCAATAAAGTATCTATCTATCTATCTATCTATCTATCTATTAAATATGACAAATCCATAAATCACTACTGCTAAGGCCTTGTCTCCATTACACTTACATAGAGCCTTACATAGAGAGATGCTTAAGTCATTGGGGTCTACAGTACAAGAGCTTGAGGTACAATATAATGACAATGTACAGTAAACCGGTTTGGGTGCAACCTCTGTTGCATTATGTGGACTTAAATACAGGATACACAGGTAATATACACATGAAAAGGATATTTCTTTTTTTCAGAGGTTTTTCTTGTGCGTGTTGTCTGTGTTTTGAGAGGGGTTGGAGTGGACGGAGAGGACTTACAGGGCAGCAGCTCCCGGTCTGCTGTCTCTGTGCAGCCTGGGTACGGGTAGAATAGGTGGCCCTTCTCTAGAGGGTACGGAATGATCCGGAAGGCTAAGACAGAGAGAGAGAGAGAGAGAGAGAGAGAGAGAGAGAGAGAGAGAGAGAGAGAGAGAGAGAGAGAGAGAGAGAGAGAGAGAGATGGAAAGAAAGAAAGTTATACAAGGTGAGTGTCATCAACAGAACATACTTACATTACAGGCAGACTTTCAGCTATGCCTAGTATGGAAGATGTTTTCTACTGGCTGAAATGGTCCTATGTGTGTGCTATATGACATGATGGATTTACTACTAGCTACAACTACCATTAGCATACTTAAAGAAGCACTACGAACAATTTTAGCCATAATTATGCAGGTTGAAAGTTGTTCTGATGGTTCTACAACACTTTCTGGGTTGTTTGGTGGGTGCTTCGTCTCCCCCTATCGCTTCTCGAATATACAAAATATAAATTAAATATACAACTTTCTGGATCCGGTCCGGGTAAATCCAGATGTGACTAAGCGGAAGTATCCAATTGCGCCTCGAAAATGTAGTCAGATTGTAGTTTCGAGTAAACATAGGGCGAGCTTTTGAGGAATGGCGTCAAGTGAGAGACTCTGAAGACTGCAAAACGGACACCGACTTGGCTTTGTTGCTGTTGAAATTGTAAGTAGCCTACCCTTGGGTGAATTTCGTCTTTGTAATGTGGTTTGATAGTCTCTTGAACAATGTGTTTGCTCGACCCTGTATGTGTTTAGCTTGGTTTCTTGATGGCTAGCTCGCTAGCTAGTGGGGGTTTAGTGTAGCAGTCACTTGCTACTGAAGTTGCAGGGGGAGCTGTGTAGTGAAAAATGCGAGCCCAAATGCGGCGAAAACCCAGAAACAGCGAAGGAATAATCAGACCTGCATAGTGCTTCTTTAATTTCAAATATTCAGATTGATCCTGACTACATATACTTCTGTCTGCCAGGGGTCAAGAAAAGAAAGCCAAACTAATATTTAATGTTCTATGAACATGGCAGAAATTTTGCAATAGTTCTACAACAGGAAGAACATTTGGTGTTTTCTCTCTCAGCAGGATGGTAGTTGTCAGTTTGACAAGACGGATAGTGTTCTCCATGGGTCTGAAGATCTGGCAGTAGGTGTGTTTGGCAGTAGGGTTTAACCAAGTTCACAGTGAGAGAACTCCAGCACCAGAAGACTGAAAACCAAACTATACGAGGCTCGATGAAGGGCCTGTTCCCATTGCTTTCTACTGTGCATTCACTGCAGCTGCTTTGGCTAGCTGAGAGAGGTCAGACCCACTGAACATACCCAAAGAGCTCTTGTTTAGAGCACTATTTGGAAGGGATTAGATTTACATGGAGATGTGGGGTAAAGTAATTATTACCAGGAGTTTTAGTCCCATCCAAATGCAACATATCAGTAATTACTACAGACAATGTCAGTAGAAATCACGACAACTTTTACCTTCTGTAAAACGGTCCAGAAACAATACCTCAGGTAATATTAATTCTGTGCAAATACGACCCTCTACAAAAATGACTGTAGATATTCCGTCATATCCTGTTTAAACACAGTTTTCCACGTTCTTTTGAGCACGGAGGCACTTGAAGAAGCACTCGGTAATAGATAATGCAAGGCAACCAAAGGGTGATGATTTTGTCTGTGAAGGTAAAGTAAAGGCTACTGTACCAATATAATCAACAGGAGGGTGAATTTGTGTGATATTTTTTCAGCTGTAGCCTGTAAAATACCCGAGTCTCACCACAAACATTTCATTGTAGCCTACAGTTGTCCTTGACATATTGAGCATATGACAAATAAACTTGAACTTAACACTGAACTAAACATTACTCAGGCCATGTTGCATGCATGAATGCGATATCAGGAAGCAACGTAGCACACACATGGCGACAGGGAGGCGATGGTAGTGTGTACAGTAAATCGAGTTAGCCCTCCCACTTCTGGTAGAATACAGAGGATTCTTAAATCTTAAAGGAAAATTCCGGTATTTTGCACTTTGAGTCCCTTTTCTGGTTTGTTTTGGATGAACTAGAGTGGTGGACACCGAAATTTTGACGATTGGTCCTGTCTCGACTTTTCTGACTCATTTTGAATCGCCTTTGACTACTCAGAGTGGCTGCCAACAGGCATGCTAAAACATGTCCTAAAACAACCCTTAACGTTCGTTTTCAAAACTGTGCAACTCACTGAGTGTATAGTGGTGTTCGTTAATTATTAAAATCAAATATATCGGCGCAATATATGATTTCCAGCCGTCTTATTTGCTATTGTGGAACTATTCTTTCAGACACCTCACAACCGCATATAAACTTCCGCTCAATATTTGAACCTGAAGCATAGACGGTGGCGCAGTAATATCAACGTGCAATGACTCTTCCAACAGAAATCAATGGGATTTTACAAAATGCCAAATAAAACACGACAGAAACTGTATTTCGCTACGCTACTTGTTTTGGAACATCAACAAACACCACTAACCACTCGGTGAGTTGCACAGTTTTGAAAACGAACGTTAAGGGTTGTTGGCAGCCACTCCAAGTAGTCAAAGGCGATTGAAAACGAGTCAGAAAAGTCGAGACAGGACCAATCATCAAAATTTCGGTGTCCACCACTATAGTTCATCCAAAACAAACCAGAAAAGGGACTCAAAGTGCTAAATACCGGAATTTTCCTTTAATTCTTAATCCCTTAAAATGACTTTACCCCACGCCTCCATGTAAAACTAACCCCATCCGAATAGGGCTTAAGTGTGGATGCTGGGACACACGTGCGGCACATCAGCTGACTTCCTCTTCCTGTTCTGTGTGTGTGCGCACGACAGGCTGCTAAGTGATTGATAGCTGTGTGACTGACAGCTGTGAGCTCCACTGTGATTAGTTGTGGACCTGTACAACATACCGTGTGTGCGCATGATTGGCAGGGGTGTGATTAATAGGCTGAGGTGTGGTATGTATGGCCCTGCGTGTTCCTTATTGGTGGTCGTGTGTGATTGGCAGCCGTGTGTGTGTGTGTGTGTGTGTGTGTGCGTGTGCATGTATATGAGACTGACAGGAATATGCAGTGCTGTGTTAGGCTGCGGCCCAGTATGGTACATATTGCCCACCCAGGTGCAGTGCAGCAGGTTTAAGGCTCCCTCTGCCCTCTTCTGTTCTGTGTGTGTGTGTGTGTGTGTGTGTGTGTGTGTGTGTGTGTGTGTGTGTGTGTGTGTGTGTGTGTGTGTGTGTGTGTGAGAGAGAGATAAAGATTGGCAGCGGTGCGGTACGTACTGCCCTCCCAGGTGCAGTGCAGCAGGTTTAAGGCTCCCTCTGCCCTCTTCCAGTGCTGCAGGTGAAAGAAGGCGTAGGCCACGGCCTCGCTGTCGCCCCGCTTCAGGATGTGCTCCGGAGGCAGGATCAGACTCTTCATCTCTAATAAATACTACAGAGAGAGGTGGTGGGGGGTGGGGTGGGAAAGAAAGAGCCAGAGAGAAGGGGGCGAAGGTTGGGGCGGGGGTGGGGGTGGGGGGGAGGGTTGAAGAGAGAGGAGAAAAAAGGCTCAGTTACGTAAAACAGCCCTTTCAAAGGGAGGCCATGGTCAGGATTGGGGTCGGGGTCAATGTGGCTGTCCTGGCCTGAAGGATAACACACACATACACACACACACACACACACAATGCATGCGTTTCATCTAGGTTGAGGGACCAGAGCAGAGGAATCCCAGGCGTCCCTGGACAAGGCGAGACGAGACTAGTCAGGCAGCGTGAGTGTGTGTGTGTGTATATAGGTATGTGCATCTGTGTGTGGGTGCATGTGTATGTGATGTATCTGTGTGTGTATAGGTAGGTGTGTGTGTGTGTGTGTGTGTGTGTAGTGGTGTATGGGGTGGGCGTTCAGATGGGTGTGTGGGGTGGCGCGTTTGGAAGGTTACCCTGCAGCTAATCCTGGCTAATCCTCCCCTCAGAGAAGGGCTCAGGACCCAGAGGCCCAGCCAGGGATGACCCCAGGGCCCCCGGCGAGGGGGTGCGGGACATGCCCCACGGGGATCACTAGCGCTCCCATTCTCTCCATCGCCATATCCTGTTCTTTCTTTCTCTAGCTAACTATCTATCTCTGTCTCTCTCCATCTCCCTCCATCTCTCTTTCTCTCTCCATCTCTTTGTGTCCTTCCTTTCTCACTTTGTATCGCTAATTTTAATATTCCCTTCCTCTGACTCTCCTTGCCATAGATTCATCAGCCATGCGCTTATCTCTCCGTGTCCGACTACCATTCCCTATCTGTTTACGTCCTTAACCATGTTTTCTATCATGCTTCTCTCCAGTTCTCTTTCCTCACTCTAGCATGTTCTTCACATGGGTAAGTTGAAATCTCTTGCCTTTATACACTTCTTCCTTTTCCCCTATTAAGTCTGATTTTTGATCTCTTCTCAATGTTTTGCGACTATTTGTGGATACAGGGGGCAGGATGTAGGACAGGCAGACAGACAGGCAAGCCCTCTGAGGATGGATCATTTGGGGTGGCTCCCCAGGGATGGCCCACAATCACCCTGAAATCAGAACAGATGTGCCAACCCACCACCCCGCAACCTAGGTGCCAACATAAAGAACATAGAACATGTCAGCAGGATCCATGGAGTTACAGTTACAGGAGTCTCTTCTGCACACACACACACACACACACACACACACACACACACACACACACACACACACACACACACACACACACACACACACACACACACACACACACACACACACACACACACACACACACACACACACACACACACACACACACACACACACACACAGCAAAATAAAGCAAAATGTTACATTCAGGGCGGTTATCACAACTTTGAACACTATTGGCATAATCATAACCAGCTGTATGAGGTAGTTATAAAGCACCTGGAATGTTTTTCAATGATATGTCTGAAACTCAATATGAGATTTTCTACTCATTTCTACGGCCGTGATGAAGCCTTTGGAGGGTGGTGCTAAGACTGAAGGTTCACAGAGAATGAAATCCCACACTGTGTAACAGTAGGAAGCACTCAGGTTTTTGTAACTAATCTCACATTAAAAAAATAATTATACAATAGCATAAGGTTCTGTTATTTATTGTTTACTTGATTTGGTTATCGTGATGAACGAAGAGCTTTAATGTATAATTTTTTACTATTCGCAAATCTAATCGGCCAAGAGATTATTAAGTAACGTCTAACGGAAACACTGGTGTGTCTGACTGTATGGATGAGCTGGTGATTACTGCTGGTATCTGACTGGCAGCTGTCCTCGCTGGTATCCCTTGGCATGAGAGCCTCGCACCTCGCCACCCCTGTCTCCCCCGACCACGCACCCCTTTGATGGGGGGTCGTGTTTCACGCAGCCCTGTCCTCTTTTATCTTGGGGGACACTCATAAGCCCAGGCAGCACTTCTAAGCCTCCCATCTGGCTTTTATATTCAGCCTTTAACTGTGTGTGTGTGTGTGTGTGTGTGTGTGTGTTTGGACAACTACCAAAGTATGGCGACCCGCAAGACTGGAGGGTACAGGTGTCCCCGTCACCCTTGTACACGCGGGTGACACTGGCCCTGCCATGTTCATTTGAGCCACGTCTTTAACGCTTGTATCAGAATAAACAAACACACCACATTAAAAATAAACAAACAATGCAAACGAAAGAAACGGCCAAACCAATCTCACTGAAGTTGGGACTCATTCATCAAGACCCCCCCCCCCCCCCAAATACTCTTTTCAGTCTTCAGGTTTGCCCTTTTACACCCCCCCCCCCCCCCCCAAATACTCTTTTCAGTCTTCAGGTTTGCCCTTTTCCCCCCCCCCCCCCCCCCCCATTAGGAAAAGCCAAAAGCCAGTGGGAATACCGAGGGGTGAAGGGCAGGCTGGGGGGGGTCAGGTGGCCAGACGAGGGTCCAGGGCACTTCCTCCCTGTCTGCAGAGGCCAGTGCACAGACAGCAGAGTTCAGACGTCAGAGAGGCAGAGGAAATGGGGCTATTTGTTAAGAGCCTTGGGGAGCCACACTGCTGCTTCCTAGCACAACCATTTCCTACAGTAGCACAACGGGTGGAACATGGTGTTAAAATAGCTAAGACATCTGCTTGGGGGGATACTTTTTGGCCCCCATCTAAGACGTAAGCGGGCAGTTGTAGCTGAAGAAATAAGACAATGTGTGAAGAGGTGTTGGGAAAGGGTCCCTCAATCGCCATTGACATCCTGTGCTTCGGTTCACCTAGTGCATGCAAATGACTGTCTATCCACCCCTACCATGATAAAAAAACTCTACAGACAGAATAAAAACAGCCTCTCCTCAAAAGCAGTACCCTCCCATAATATGGTTTGTGAACTGGTGCCTGCCACACAGGTGTCCCTGAGGAGCTCCAGGGTGGCTCCAGAGAGGCAGGCTCTCCCCAGTGAGCAGCCCAGCATGGATGAGGCGGAGTGGGACAGACAGGGCTAGCAAGAGGTCTCGGGTGGATGGGTGCACAAGCTCATGTGATGTACTGGGACGCTGTCTTTACTTAATCCTCTACTCATAAACACACACACACACACACACACACACACACACACACACACACACACACACACACACTGCTCTCAGCTGTGATGGAGTGCTTGCTTTTTATCACATATACACACACACGCGCACGTGCACCCACTGGCCAAGACTCTTTAGTGCAATTGTAAACTACCCCCCCCCCCCCACACACACACACACGCAGACTCTAGACAGCTCTGTGGTGCAACTATCAATGGTAACAAACAAACACCCAACCTCTTGCAATGCAAAACACAGTATTAATAATATTCACAATGCTAGCACTGGCCAGAGCTCTGTCTCTGTCTCTCTCTCTCTCTCACTCACACACACACCCTGACTCCCTGAGCGCTGCTGTGTATCGATGTGTGTCAGACTCTGCGCTCCCAGCAGGCTTATAAATCTCTAGTTCATCACAGACCTGTTGTCTGGAGGTGCTAGGGGCTGTCCAGGTCACACCGCCTCAGCAGCACTGTCCAGCACAGCCTGGGAGGGGGAGAATATGTGTGTGTGTTGGGGGGAATATACGTTGTAGTGTATTTTAAAATGTACGCAGTTTGTGTGTATTTTTTGTGTATTTTAAAATGTATGCATAAATTAGTATGTAGGTTTGTGTGTGTGTGTGTGTGTGTGTGTGTGTGTGTGTGTGTGTCTATGACCATACATATATGCATGGATGCATCAATGTGTGTGTGTGTGTGTGTGTGTGTGTGTGTGTGTGTGTGTGTGTGTGTGTGGTGTTCTCTTTGACTGAGCCACAGCCTTGCGGGGAAGCCCACCCACCGCACAGGGACTCGCCACAGCCCAGTGAACAACCGGTATCCGCTCAGCTCTGTAGGCACAACATAGACGGCGCTGGTGCCATAGCTTCACATAAAAGCACACTGACAACATACACAAACCATCCAGCACCCAGGGCACTGACTGCGGACAGACACACACACACACACACACACACACACTGATACACACACTCACAGAAACAGGCACACACACACACACACACACACACACACACACACACACACATTGATACACACACTCACAGAAACAGGCACATACGCACACAAGCAGACACATGCACAAAAATACACAAAGACACACCACCAAACATACACACACACACACACCACCAAACAAATACACACACAGACACAAACAAAGTTAAAGGATTCACACACTATTAGTTTCTTTTCTTGAGAGAGAGCGAGTGTGTGTTTGTGTGAAAGTGTGAGTGTAATTGAGAGAGAGAGAGAGAGAGAGAGAGAAATGCCATTGCGTTCAAGTCAGAGGAGTGTGAGGTCAGTGAACTAAAGGACTCTCACTGTAGGATGGAGAACTCTGACGCCGTGGAGCCCAAGTCGCCATGATGGACAGAGCATGTTAGCCCACACAGGTTTACACAGAAGTGAGCGCAGTCACTACCTTACATGTGTCTGTGTGTCTATCTGTATCTGTGTGTGTGTGTGTGTATGGCCATTACATGTCTGTCTGAATGCACATTTATGAACCAGTTATTTTACAACAGAATGTACACTAATCCTCTGTGCGATCCAATCTAAGTCAAAGTCCATTGAAGAGTATGATCTGTGGAAATTAAACTAAAATGACAAACGCCCACGTGACCTCAATACACTTAAAGCACCCATGAAAGAGAAATGTTTCAAAAAGAGAGGAATTTAAGTATGGCTTAATATATGTTTTTTTTTTTTTTTTTTTTTTTTAAGGGAAATTCTTTGGACTTATGGAAGGTCCCATCACCAATGCTGTCGGGAGCCATTCTGTACAACAGCTGTGATCTTCCAAGTGTTTCATTTTCAAAGTGCAGCTGCCCAGGGAAAAACCACGTGAAAGAGCAGCACTTCAATGGGACGGGACAAAAAAGGTGGGAGGAAAAAATGAAGAAAGAGAAAGAAAGAATGAGAGAAAAGAAAAGGGAGAGAATGAGAGACAGAGGGCCACCCTTCCTTGGAACCTAAGCTTTGGGGCATCATGGTTTTGAAAGCAGGGGTGTTTCATGACAGAAGATTGTCCAAAAAAAAGTAGACTTTGTAGTTGGTTTGAATGAGTGTGTGTGTCTGTGTGTGCGTGTGTATGTACATGTGAGTATGTCTGTCTCTATGTAGGGATGTGTGCCTGTGTGTTGGTGGTGTCTCTGTATATGTGAGTCTGTGTGTGTGTGTGTACATTTCTGTCTCTATGTGTATATGCAAGTCTGTATGTCTGTGTGTGTGTGTGTAGGTCTGGGAAACAGGGCAGGCTGTGACTGATGAACCCTGGAACCCCTATGTGAGGTGGGGATTTTCAAGTTGGAGCTCCTCTCTCTGTGTTTAGGGTAAACACCCCCCCCCCCCCCCCCAAAAAAAAAAGAGAACTCCTCTAAAGAGAGAGAGAAAGGGGGGGGGGGGGGTTGAATTACAGACACCACCCTACAGTAAGAGTATGTGCTTTTACATCCAGCCACGAACACCTCCAGTCCAACACCCTCAAGAGCTTGGGAAAATTAAAAGCCTTTCCTTGTGGCCCACTGATTTACTGACTCTGGCACGTTTACGTGTGTGTAGGGTGGATTTAAGGTGCCATTAGCCTGCTGTACCCGCTCACCTCTGCCGTGGCCGTGTAGAGTTCAAAGACCCTCAGGCGGAGATGGGCAAGGCATGGTGGTCTTTGTAAAATAATCTCTGACTGTTTGTGTGGGACCGCTCACGCAAGACACAACATACAACCCCGAGGGAGAAACACTTCAGTGATGTGTGTGTGGTGTGTGTGTGTGTGTTGGGGGGGGGGGGTTGTGTTTTGTGTGTCTGTGTGTGTCTGTATTGTGAGTGATGTGTGTGATAAGTGTGTGTGTGTCATGAGAGAAGACTGCCCCAGGTCAGTTCTGTAAATCCCTACAACTATGGATGTTACAGCTTCAATGAGCAGGGCAGGTTCTCATTTGCAGGAACCGCAACCTATTACCTTATGGGTCTTGCTTGTGAAATCACATCAAAAACTCTTTATAAATCGCGCTGAATTGCTGTGTTAGTCCCATCAAACCCTGACACACGCAGAGAGCATCCAGTTCAATGTAAAGAGTCCATTTCCCTCTTTCTTGCTCCATATAGCAAGCCTCTCATCCATGCAGTTCCTACTGTTTCCATAATGAAGAAAGCTTATTCCCATCCCAGTACTGAGCTACTGTGCTGCCACCATCAATCATCATTCAAGAGGCCTCAAGCATTTTTTTGTGAATGCACTGATGGTGGTTGGTTGAACTGAAAGGGCAACTGACAGGGATTGCTCTAGCCAGATCTCAGCCAGACATGGGCCAGAACAGGGCCACAGAGAGCTTCTGTCAGGAGCTGCTGCCACTGACAGTGACTAAGTGTGTTGAAGGATTTCGTTCAACGCAAGGCAACAGCAGCACCTGCTGGCCAACAGAGTCTGCTGAGGTCTGACACAGTCAGAGTGAGCGAGTGAGTCAGTGAGTGAGTGAGTGAGGTGAGTGAGTGACAGAGAGAGTGAGTGACGGGAATAGACTTTGGATCATCCTGTCACATACATCACATGGTGGGTAGTAAAGTAATGTGGATGTGGATGTGAGGGAAGGGAAATTGAATATGTGAGAGGGTATGGGACAGGAAATGTGTGTGTGTGTGTGTGTGTGTACCATTGGTATGTGTGGGTTAAACTCCACAGCTAGGTGTATGGTGTGTGTGTGTGTGAGCATACCTTTGGTACATGTGGGTTAAACTCCATAACTCTGTGTATGGAGTGTGTGTGTGTGTGTGTGTGTGCATACCTTTGGTACATGTGTGTTAAACTCCATAACTCTGTGTATGGAGTGTGTGTGTGTGTGCATACCTTTGGTACGTGTGTGTTAAACTCCATAACTCTGTGTATGGAGTGTGTGTGTGTGTGTGTGCATACCTTTGGTACGTGTGGGTTAAATTCCACCGCTCTGTGTATGGCCTCTACTGCGTTCATCTCTGCTGTGCTGAGACCTCGCCTTGAGGCTGCCTCAGGAGAGAACCTGGCAGAAGGAAATACAAACTCTTTTAACACACACACACACACACACACACACACACACACACACACACATACACACACACACACACACAGACACACACACACACACACACATTTACATACACACAAGTGTGTACTAATGATGTTCTCGAATGAAGATCGCCAAAGCAAGTAATACACTATTTTAAGTATATATTTGTATGTGTTTGCCTTTATGTTGAAAGTGACAGGAAGCAAGTGGGAGAGAGAGAAAGATGGGGTGACACTGGGAAACAACCATGGGTCCCCATGGGCACTTGACCTGAATGTGGTGTACACTACCACTTGTGCCACATGGGCACTTGGACCTGAATGTGGTGTACACTGCCACTTGTGCCACATGGGCACTTGGACCTGAATGTGGTGTACGCTGCCACTTGTGCCACATGGACACTTGGACCTGAATGTGGTATACACTGCCACTTGTGCCACAATGTTACTCAAACTTGTAGAATTGTCTGTAGAGCCGTGAGTGAGCACGTACTTATCTGATACTGCCCGTGCTTTGAGCAATGCTGACGTGTAGCATATCGTTGCTGACTTTGGCAAACTGATGTCTGAAAATGGAGAAAACAGCTAATTTTATACACCAATCATCTAGTAAAAAAAAAAACCTTAACATACAGAAGTTAGCTATAATATTATACTGTACTGTACACTATAATACATTTTAACAGTCTTATTTAAACTGAATATTTTTTGTAATGCTGCTAAAGGTCAGTATAGAGGTCAGTGTAAGCGCATTCAGTGTATTTGGTTTGAAACCAAATACAGGAAAGACAGAAAGGGAACAGAAGTGACTCACCATCATATTTGGCCAGTACTGCTTGCACGTCAGCATATGCTTGGAGTTCCAGCAGCGCTTCTAGAAGATTCTCGTGGATATTTAACATCCCCAATAACGGGAACTCTTTCATTAGCTGTGGCAAAGACAAAAAGTGTGGGGGAGGGGGTCGTCATTAAGGACAACTATTTCCTGTTGCAGGCAGCCACCGTCTGACTAAACCCAGTCGCCCAGGCAAACATTTATTTCATTTGAGGAAACCCGACACACTGGGTGGTTTCTGACTGAGTGTTCCACTGAAGCGGCAGGTAAACAGTGTGGGAGAGGGAGAGTGTGGGTGAGGCGGGAGGGGGGGGTGTGTGTGTGTGTGTGTGTGTGGCGACGCAGTGGCGTGTGGCCGTACTCACGTCTCTCATCATTTTGACGGCCTCTTTGATGCGGCCCAGCTTGCGGGCGCACATGGCGAGCCGCCGCTTGATGTACACCAGCAGGTTGGTGTCTCTGCCAGCTACGGCAGCGCAAAGACAGGAAGAGAGATAACACATACACATCAGTGACAAACACACACAGTAACTACATACACTTACACCTCATAGCCCCACACACACACACACACACACACACACACACACACACACACACACACACACACACACACACACACACACACACACACACACACACACACACACACACACACACACACACACACACACACACACACACACACACACACACACACACACACACACACACACACACACACAGTCTCAACATCAGAGAAATTAACTATAAAGGCTATGGCATTAGCGCCAGTGCTCCTCCTGTCCTCAGTATGTGTCACACAAGCATCACATAACAAGTCATGAAGCAGTTCAAATAAAGCCTGTTTCATCTAGAGGCTTGGGACAGTTTTGTTTAGCCTGGCCTTAATCAAGTGGGTATAATATTTAATAGAACCATTTCCCAAATACACTGTTAATGCTGTGGGGTGCAATGTGAATTTAAGTTATTTCTTGAATTACCGGAACATCACAGAACATTGGTGCATGTGTATGTGTGTGTGTGTGTGTGTGTGTGTGTGTGTGTGTATGTGTGTGTGTGTGTGTGTGTGTGTGTATTTGGTCATTTCCATTTTACTGTCTGTGCATCACTTTTTATCTAAAACATTCTGTACCTTGATGTGTGAGTGTGTATATGTGCAAGTGTGTCTCTCTTCCGTGTGTACATGTAGTTGTTTCTGTAGTAGTTTGTGTGTGTGTGTGTGTGTGTGTGTGTGTGTGTGTGTGTGAGTGAGGGTCTGAATGAGAGGGTGTGTATGAGAGTGTGTGACTGTTAACAGCTATGAGTGTGCATGTGTCTTCCTTACCTCTCACCACTCTTACAGTAGGGCTGCACGATTGGGGAAAATATCGTATTGCGATTTTTCTGACATTACGACATTACGATTCACGATATGATTTTTGAATGTGAATGATCTGATTCAGTTCAATATTCCAAATGTCTCTTTAAAGCTGCAGTTGGCAAGTTTGACAGATTGAGGGGACTTAGCCAAAATTTTGAATGTTTACAACTCTCATGCCCCTCCCCCACTACCACCGAGCACCCTCTCATCGAGTTTGTGCTCGTCAGTGCGCACCAGACTGTGATTGACAGTCAGATCTAACACAGCCCTGCTCTGATTGGACCAGAAGAACCGGGAGCTGTGGATTTTTGCAAAACAAAAAACAGGCTCTAGATGGAGGTAGAAGTGCAGGTTTTTTTCTAAAACCGGCTGATTTATGTTGTTCTGTCGGAGCATAGTGTCGGTTTCAGTGAATATGATCAAAAAAATCTTGCCAACTGCAGCTTTAATTTGTGCCACCCCACACGGCCAGTGCACAAGAAGCACAGCACCCCCGATGGACTGTAAAGCTTTCCAATCAGAATTTCTGTGCCCCTCAAGCATTACTCACACCCACCAACTAAAAGAGGCACAGTGAAGGAGGATGAACATAAAATTCAGAAATGTGACAAAATTAACTGTGCATGCGTTGGTTCATATTTCGATTAAGATTGCGATAATTATGCAGCCCTATCTTACAGTCTTATCTGAAAAGAGATTCTGCCTGTGGATGTGTGTGTGTGTGTGTGTGTGTGTGTGGGGGGGGGGGGGGTGTGGGGGTGTTGGTGTGTGTGTGTGTGTGGGTATTATTACATTAGGCTTGTACGTTTAGGCCTTAAAGCAAGGAAAATGTCTGTGTCTAAAGTTACAAGAAACTTTCAAGGGAGGGAAAGTGAAAACCAGCGCCCCAAGTGGTTGCGTTCCTATCGAAGAGCAGCTCCAATGTTAAGTCCCATAGACCTATTTTTAAAAAAATATTGTGAAGCCAAATCAGCGATGTTATCCACCAAAAATATTTGTCAGTGTCTATACAGTAATAATCTTCTAACTGTGAAAATGTCAGACCCTATTTTGCCTTATTCTAAAAAATCGAAATTGCTCCTTTTGTTTCATAAACGAACTACAAAAGAAGTCACGTGACTTTACCCTTCAACGTTACTTACGGTAGCATTGTTTGTTTATTAGCCTGGTTAGCATTGACACTTAACACTTACTGACAGCTCTTCATGTGAGTAGAAGCACAACACCAGTTATCCAGACATAAAGGTTATCACCACACGATTTACATCACGTTCTGTTATTACAAAAATATGTTAAGCCAGTTAAGCAAATTGCCGTATTGATCAGTTAGAGATTAAGCGCCCAAACCTGTGACGTCACATGCAACTGTAGTTCGTTATCACCATGTTACGACAAAAACTCAAAACAATTCAACTGATCCTAAAAATAAGGTATGGCCACTTGAAGCAATAGAGGTGACCCCAGTGCCTAACATATGGAAGGCATTAAATTAAGATCCCAATGTGCACTGAGATTTTCTAAAAAAAAATACCATTCACTCCGCTAAACTCTAGGAACGCAACCACTAGATGGCGATGAGATTACTTTCCCTCCCTATTATATATATAATCATCTATTTTCAAGTGTTAAACGATCTGGCCCACGCCTGAATTTAAGCACAGTGCCTAAGAACTTTAAGCCCTGCTAGGTTGTGTTTGTATACACATGCATCTCTGTACAAGAGGTGTTTGTGCATGTTTGCCATGACTCAGCGTAGTGTGTATGTGCATGTGCTTCTCACCACTCAAGTGCTTATTTGAAGGGACCCTCATCCTGGACGCTAGTACGAGTGTGTGTTCCTGTCCCTCTCACGACTCTCAAGTGCTAATTTGAAGAGGCACTTCTCCTGTATCATAGTGAGTACACGTATGTGTGTTTGTGCACGTGTGTGTATGTGTTCGGCCTGCTCTGTGTGAGTGTCACTGAGTGTATGTGTTCTTTGTGAATGCATGTGTACTTTGTGCATTAGTGTGTGTGTGTGTGTGTCCCTCTCACCACTCTTGAGTGCCTGTTTGAAGAGTCGCTCTGCCTCCGTAATTGTGGTGGCCTCCTCCTCTGCAAGAAGCACATAAGCTGCCGCACACCTATCAATCAAACAAAGACACAGAAAAACTGTCAGGTGTCTGGCAATCAACCAAAGAATAAAACAGATATGCATGAGACAAAAAGAGAGCTGCACAGAGTGTGTCAGAGGCTTGTTAATCAAGTATCGGAAAAGGAAAGAGCCTGTGTTGTCAATCAAGACCATCATCCACATCCAAGGAATCAATCAAACACAAGAGACAGATAGAGAGTCAGACAATTGTCTATCAAATACAATAAAAAATCCTGGCGAGGGACTATCAATCACACTAGATAAAAATAGAGATGTGAGTCTCAGACTTTCAATCAAATACGAATAGCACACAGGAATAACTCAGGCAGGCAGGCAGCCAGAGAGACAGATAGGCAGACAAACAGGCAGGCAGACACACAGACAAAGAAACAGATAGACAGACAACTCACTCTGGGTTGAGCTCGATGGCCTGGTAGGCGGCTCGTATGCGGGCCTGTGGGTTCCTCTCCCTCCAGGCTTTCTGCATCACTGTGGGGACAGGAGGAAAACAGCATCCACATCACCACTACTGTACAGCACACCACAACAGCAGCAAGCACAACAACACGTCTGACTGAGGTTTGGCAAAAGCAGCTCAGCTTTTCAGAAAAAAGGGGCATACAACTTTCCTCACAAAATGACTGGCATGAACCACATCTAAAATACATCATGTTAAATCTGGCCAAATTACAGATAGGTGTACTACTCTTTCTCTATATGTTCAGCATTTTTCTGCTTACAAATTTTCCCTGTCTTCCACCATCTTTAAGCCTCTGGCATCTTTCAATTAGGTGTGTAAAAATGTCAGGACTGGCCAATAGGCCAATGCTATAGCCTACAATAACACTTTTCATCTGTTGTAATAAATGCATAAGAGACAGTTTCATACTCACAACATATTTATAATCATTGCTATGGGGCAAAGTCCTCTTTGAACTGACCTGCGTCCTCTGGTCTAAGCTGTTGCGTGTCTACGCTGAAAAAGGTCTGATGGTCCTGCGCAGACAGGTTCATGTCATAGTACGTCAGCGGCTCTTTACCGGTCACCCAGGTGTACCTGGAATACCATACAAATATACATTACAGCAGGTGAGTCATGTCTTGTGGCTGAATCGGTCAGTTAATCAATCAATCAATCAATCAATCAATCAATGTTTCACCTGTTGTACTCTGCTCCCCTGAATAGGTTAAGTGGATTCCTCCACACTTTGCACTCTACAAAGGGAAAAAGATTAGTGTATTTTAGTGATGTGCAGAGGAGCAACTGATGACAAGCACTCAGCTTGCATGAATTTGCAGTGAATCATTACAGTATAAGTACAGCACATTAGAAAACAAGGACTACAACATGAACTACAAACAAGACACAAGGTTATGTTTAGGCAGTATTGGAAACATTAGACCATGAATGTGTAGCATTGTGAAGGCAATTGATTTAGTGAGACAGTGTTGTCGGAGTCATATTTGAAACTGGTATTATCATAAGACTTCTACCTGACACGCTAGGTCGGGGTTCAGCATCTCCATTGACAGAGGAGAAGAGGCCTCCTGAAGAGCTGCTGTTCTCCACTCCCCCCAGTAGAGGGCGCAGGTGGCTCACAGACACCTGCTCAATAAAGGATGTGCCATACTTCCTAAAGTACCACCACTCAAAGATCTGTCCAGAGGAGAGAGAGCACATAGACACTGTGAGACATAAAATGAACTAAAATGTATTATTCACTATCAAATGAGCCATGTAGACTACACAAAGGCAAAATTGCATTCCCTTAATAGCTAATTGCTTCTTCACATTTGCTTGCAAAATCCTCAGATTACAACAATGCAATCAATGCATGGTGCTTTTGTACCTTGCTGAAGCTACTATACTTTTTTATTATAATGACATGCTCAAGTGCGTGTTTAACATGTAGGCCTACCATCAGCCATAATTAAATTGTCAATGTCAGAGTTCTGCTATAGAGGCTAAAGCAGGGGTGTCAAACATAAGGCCCGGGGGCCAGATCAGGCCCGCCAGCAGGTTTCATACGGCCCCCCAGATGTTCTGGGTAGGAAAAAAAGATAGTCAATATGTAATAAGCAATATCTCTATGATACATTGATTAAACCTAGAACTACAAACCATCCTCAGGAAGGAAGAGGCTGAAAGAACTGACATGGAAGTAGGTTATTTGAAGAGGGAAATAGTGTTATATATGACAGTACATGATTTGTATTTGTTTGCTTAGAAGTGGGTATGGTAAAGGAGTATATTAAACAATATTCATACCCATGTAGAAAAATGATAATGACCATGACAGCTCTCACGAGGTCCCATTCCAACAAATCTGGCCCACTACCTAATATGAGTTTGACACCCCTGGGCTAAAGTAAAGTTGAATACAGTTACAGTACCACACATCTTTGACCATTTCCATCTTTCACACACCAAGATCATTACCCCGCCCCCCACTCACCAGAATAAGGCCAGAGATGAGTGAGGATGTTCCAGTGAGTGCTACATAGAACTTGGGCGTCAGGGTGTTCAAAAATACTGAAGCTGCAAAAATACATGAATAAGCCACCGAGCCCAAATTAATCACAACACTCTTGTATTTGCCACAGGACGCTTTTGCACAGCATATCACTGGAAATGGATATGATAATGAACAATAATAGATCCAACTGTCACATTTCTGTCATAAAATGAAAGAGTAATACAGTGGCTGTATCTAAAGAGGCTAGCCTGGACTTGTTCTAAGAAGCTAAATTGGACATGCGTATATTACTTTGAATTACACTGAGTATAACTGTGTCTTCAAACGTCTACACAATGCATGCGGTGATGTCATGTTGACACGGGAGATTTAATTGTCTATCAATGGTAAGATTGGCTAGTAACAGTCACAGCACATAACGTCTTTCTACGAGACAACATCACAGAGTTCTTTGCAACCAAGTCTTTTGCATTGAACCGCACTACTAGCTGCAAGTGATCTTTCATATACTTGTTACAAGCAAGTTGTCAAAGAATACTGGAGGCTTCATTGGTCCCATTTATGTACCCATTAGCCGACTAGCTAGCTAATGGCTAGCTGTAAATACTCCTCACAATTTACCTGCCGTGACCGTTTCCTGCAGTTTCAGAGGACTTCGTAGCACGTATATCATAGTTAGAACCATGGCAAACCATACGGCACATACGTAGGTCCATGACCAAGAGAGCCATGATTTTAATTTCTCTGTAAATCCCAGTGACTGGGGATTACTGCTATTGGTGTCCGCCATTTTCACCCGTTGGTTATAAACACAAGAATGTTGGGATACTGGAGGTTTGTGTTCTTTGCGTCGGTGACGTCGCTTGTCTCCACACGGTGGCGCAATAAAAATACATTAGCCCGAGCCTTTGGTCATGTTTCCCTTTCAGGCTAAGAAATGTATACTAGGCTATACCGAAAATAAAGGCCCGTGCAGACAATTAATAAATATCAGTTCATGTCATAATTACAGTTCTACATTTCCGACTGACCTTATTATGAGTGTAGCCTATATATTTCAACAACTAGGCCTACATCAAACTGCAAATAGAGGCAAGACATCTCTGAAATAGTTTACGGAAACATAACTGTGCAGTCCTGTAACCAAATTCCCCCATAAACAAACTTTCACCACAGCATTTGGTGCAAATCCTTTATTTCTTTGATTTATACATGATTTGTTCATACATTTTGTAAAAAATAGCAATAAAAGCTAAGTAAAGGACATGGATGTGGGGGAAGGTGTGTCATGACATAAAAACACCCTTTTAACATTAGTGGAAGGCAAAATAACAGCAGGTTGTGAAGAATATGGAAAAAACACTACAGTACATGAATTCATGTGAAGCAGGGACAACCATGACAAAATGCTCCCTTTAATAATTAATAACAACATTCTCTTGTGAGTGGAGCCCTATAATCCCTTTGCGTGTAACTGTGTGGCAGCAAGAAATACTTTTGATTTGTCAGTAACACAGCTGTATTTCCTTTACCATGGGAAAGATCGAAGCACAGTGCTAATCTTTTTAAATCAGAGGGCAGCAACAAGTTGTGTCCAGGAGTGTGGCATAACCGGACATACCGGAGGGGATCCTCAAATGGCGCAGACTTTCTCATGAACAATTTAAAGAGACATCAGTAAGCCGAATAGTGAAGACTTGTGAGGCTAAGCCAGAGAGTTCATTACATGAAAGTGCTATTAAAATACCCAAAGGTGGCATTGTAGATCACACTAGGAACTGTGATAAGAATAAGATGAGATGCACTAAATGAGTGACATACAGTAAAAGAGGATGGCCTGGCTTCTCAGTCTCCTGGTGTTTTTGTGTGTGACAGGGTGTTTGTTTCTGTGTGTGCACATGTGTGTGAGAGGGAGAATGTGTTTGTGTAGGTGTCTGTGCAGTTGGAGTGTGGGGCAATTTGTTCATACTGAAAAAGCTTCATCAGCTCAACTCAGCTAGTCAAAATGAAAGTGCCACCTTTCCGATGCTTAGCAGCGGGGGAAAGCAGTTTCGTCTCTCAGGATGACAACAACAACAACCAAAAAAAACAAAACAACAACAGCATCCTTGGCTTTCATACAAATAAAACAGACTGAAACTAAAAGAAATAACAGACACATAGCACTCGATCACATGAGGTGACTGTGAGCACAGCATAGCACAGCAGGGGAAGGCAGCTTTGGCTGAGTAGCTGCTACGCCCCCTTCCCAAACCTCCCCGTCCCAGCCTGTCTTCGCTTGGCCGTGTAACATGAGCAGGCCCCTCGGTCGACGACGAGGAGGCCGGCCCTAAGCATTCTGCATCTCCTTGCCAATCTTGTAGCTGAGGATCTTGTTCCAGTCAATCTTGGTGCGCGTGACAGGGAGTTGACGCCGTAAGGCCTTGAAGGTGGTATCGGACATGGTCTGGTAGTTTTCACTGATGGCCGTCTAGGGTGGAGTGAGGGAGAGAGAGAGAGAAAGAGACAGAATGAATGAGTCAGAGGGATGGAAAATAAAAGAAGGGACACAACAGATGTGGAAGAAAAGTAGAGGAGATAAGATGGAATAGGTGAACAGGAGACAGGAGGAAGAAAAGTAGAGGAGAAAAGATGGAACAGGTGAACAGGAGACAGTGGAGGAAGAAAATAACGGCCGACTGGAGAGAAGTCTTCCCATAGTCTTGTTGATTGTTATAATATACTGCAATATGCATTCACGTTTTTATTCATCAAAGTATGGGAGCAAGTCCAGTCACTTCTCCTATCTGTAAGAGAGAAACAATGTGGACACAAACCTGGTACTCATTCTCCGCATTCTCAATGATCTTGACAAATTTCTTGGCCGTCTGTGCCTCATTCTGTGAAAACAACACACACACACACACACACACACACAAACGCACACAAACACACACAAACACACACAAACACACCACAGAGAGGGAATTAGACAGAGAGTCAAACACATGACTAGCAGAGAGAAAAAGGGGAAAGAGGAACGTCTGAAAGACTGATCTAAAATAGGACTATCAGGGACACTGTCTGAGGAGGAGCTGAGCTGTGTGACAGGTAGAACATTGTTTAAGGCTCTACCAGTCGCCTGCAAACACACTTCACTTCCTCTCAGGCTATTAGGCAGGGAGGAAGTGAGTCAGCCAACCGCAAAACAGCAAAGAGAGAGAGAAAGAGAGAGGGAGGATGAGAAACAAATGGAATGGGTAGATAGAGGTTTGGAAACAGAAGAGACGGCAGAGAGGTAGGGAAGAGAGGGGGCGGAGGAAATGGAATCGAAGAGAAGAAGATGAAGTTGAGGAAGAAGATAACAATAAAAGATGGGAGGGGAGACAGACACTGGGAGAGGAGAGAGAAACAGACGGCCAGACAAAACAGGACAAAAAAGATAGAGGGGGCAGAGAGATTTATAGATGCGTGTGTGCGTGTGTGTGCGCATCAGGAGTAAGCAGTGGGCATAAGCTGCAGGTTAACTGGTCTTTTTGAGACTACATGCACGTCTGCCCTCTAAGTAAACACAGCACCTGAGGGATGCAGCCGCCTGCCTACTGATAAGCACTGCACAGACAGGACTGTGGAGGACAGGCTGTGTGTGTGTGTGTGTGTCTTCACTGGTGGCATTCCATACAATTACACAGAGAATAGACATGCAAATGTTTTTCAGCTATGCCATGTCCCATGTTCAATGCTGAATATGAAGTATATTTCACAATTAGACTTCTGGTGAGTTACGTAATTTCCAAGGTTTATGCCCCGATTTTGCAAAATCTCTTTTTTTCTTCATCCTTATTTAGGATTAAAGCACAAACTGATTAATTCATTCAACCCACAACTCAACCTACAACTGAGTGGTTTCATACATGCCAGATAGCTTGACGCCAGTGACCACCTGAAATTGGTCTAGTATTCTATGACAGGATAAAGTAATGTTTAATAAACAGCGGTTAACACCGTGTGTTTTTTCCCACCCATTTGCATAAAACACTGTCATGCGGTTTATACATGATGCATCTTATACACCAGAAATTACTGTATCAAATAAATCAGGACACTGTGGTCCTTGTACAGAAGACCGTTCCTCACGTCTACTCTGTCTAGTTCTACGTGACTCTCACGTGGTGTCATGTGCTCAGAGTCTCAGACCGGAGAGCTACTCACAGACACGGCCAACGTTTCCTGCACGTCCTTGTGGCTGACCAGCTGGACATTTCCGTCTTCGTAATAATGGACCTAAGGGACAGGAGAAACAGACATGAGGGAGGGTGCAAGTGTTTAGTATCATGATTTTAATCACAGCAGTTAGCATGTGATTATCTCCTTCAAAGTGCTTGGTCTAAAGAAAAGAAATGCATGCAATAACTGTGCTGCAAATGGCTTGGATATGAGCCCACTAGCTGACACTAGCTGATTTGGCTTTAGTTAGACCAGTGCAGTGCCCGTTCAAACATGCTATTCCTGTCGAAAACCTGTAGCCCAATTACATGGCCGCAGGTAGGTTTGTTTTAATAATAAGATGGTAGGGAAAAACATTATTTTTGCTAAGCATCCTGATAAAGTTCCCTTGGCCTTTGGAATTAAAATAGCCCCACATCATCACATAACCTTCACCATATCTCATGATTGGCATGGGGTACTTTCCATAAGATTATCTCTCAATACAAATCAAACCAGCTATTAGGCTAACTGAAATAAAACCATGCCTATCACTAGGTATGGTGAAGGGTATGTGATGATGTGGGGTTTATCAGGATGCATAGTATCCTGGATCCATGAATAACTGGCCTGTATTTTAAGGAAGAACATGTATTTATTTACGATACATTATTCATTCACAAAGAAAATTGGTGTCCTTAAAGGTTGGATATTTCCTTTATATAAGGCGAAATCCAATGTGGGCCTATTTTACCGATATCTTTTGCATTTCTTATCCAAACGTCAACCTTGGCACTGCACTACTCGTGCCCGTAGCGAGACACCTGGTAAGTTTGAAATCAAATGGTGCGAACGGTTCTACAGATATGCGACACACAGACACACACGTTCCTGCAATTTATAGATAGATGTATTTAGTAGGCCTAAGTGGGTGCTTGGCGAATGCCGAATCAGTTCAGATGTATAATGAAAGATACCTTTCATCAGCATGTTCCCTTTTAACACACATACAGATAAAACTTAAACCAATAACCTTGTTATTGAGTGATTTAATAGAGTACAGGGCACAATAGCTCTGTCCGTGTCACTACAGCAAACTTCAGTCTATTTAAGAGGTCAAAAGATGTGGCTTTGACTATGTGGCATAGAATACACAAAGTCCTGAGGGTTAGTTATTACAAACAGCAGTCCGGCAACGTCCACCCCACACATGCACGGACGCACGCACGCCCCTCAGCCCATCTGTCAGGCCTCTCACTCTGCCCACCTGTATCTTCAGGACCCCCACCACCTGAGCCGAGGACTGGGAAATGCTGAACTTCCACTCAGACCGGCAGCGCCCATTCCTGCAAGAGGTCAGAGGTCGTGTCAATCAAAGTCACCCATCACTCAGCTCTGTGGTGACTAGAATATGCAATGGGACATTATTCAACAGTCTAAAGATTTTTAAGATCATAACACTTTGGACATTTACACATCTCAACTAGCCCATGGAATTATGGGATATGAAAATAAGTGGTCAAATATGTGGTCAGTTCAGTGGTCAAATGAAGAACAGCCAGGCGCATGCAACACACTGAAAGGCCCTTTTCATACTCAGAATAGCCAAATATTTTATAAAAATCTATACCTCTGGGCTAGACATGGAGTAAGAAACAACACTGTTTAGAATGCATAAATGCATTACCAGAAGTTTTTTGGTTGAAATTGATGACCTTCAATGCATGCAATGATAGTCTGCTGCCCGTCAATGGTTTTCCCGTAGACCTATGTAAGAAACACAACATGACTAAAAAGAACACAATTCCTCTTTGTACTCAGTAGACCTTTGTGCAACAAAACACTCATCAGAAAGACATTAGTTTTGGTTTCAGTTCGAGCTTTCTGGTGTCATAACAGAAATGGCCTCCTCAGCAGTAATACGGTATGATGGTTTGGCTGCCTCATATGACACAACACTTGAACACTTTTCCTAAATACATGGCGTGTGTGTGTGTATGTTTGTATGAGAGAAAAAAAGTATGTTTTTGTGTATGTACAGTATGTACTATTCTTGTCTGCATGTGCAAGAACTCCCTGACATTGGTTTGATAAAACTGAGGACAAAACAACAGTGCTGTATGTGCAGTGTAGACTCCACTGAGACTGTGCTTCATATGATATGTGTGTGTGTTGACTCCACTGAGACTGTGCTTCATATGTGTGTGTGTAGACTCCACTGAGACTGTGCTTCATATGTGTGTGTGTAGACTCCACTGAGACTGTGCTTCATATGATATGTGTGTGTGTAGACTCCACTGAGACTGTGCTTCATATGTGTGTGTGTAGACTCCACTGAGACTGTGCTTCATATGATATGTGTGTGTGTAGACTCCACTGAGACTGTGCTTCATATGTGTGTGTGTAGACTCCACTGAGACTGTGCTTCATATGATATGTGTGTGTGTAGACTCCCGTGAGACTGTGCTTCATATGTGTGTGTGTAGACTCCACTGAGACTGTGCTTTATATGATATGTGTGTGTGTCTGTGTGTGTGTGTGTGTGTGTATCTGTGTGTGTGTGTGTGTGTGTGTGTGTGTGTGTGTCCGTACAGTGCAGACTCCGCTGGGATAGTGGTCCTTGACGTAGGCCTTGAGGGCGTTGTCACAGGCGTCTCTCCAGGCCCTGAGGCCACTCTCCCCGTCATGTGGCTGGGGGTCGCTCGCCTCCTTCCTCAGGTGGTCGAATTTAAACGAGAGCCGGTTCCGCGGGTCGAAAAACCGCCCGTTGCCAAGATCTCCATGTTCTGTGATCAAAACCTTTGAGCAGGGGAGACGGGACCCACAGGACACACTTACTTATGTGGAATATATGTTGGCCCGATAATCAACTGATATCTTACAGATGTGTATGAGGCATCTGACTATATTTGACCAACTTAAAAAGCACTACAGTAAAAGTAAGATGGTATAATACTAGAAAGACGTGATGGATGGTTTATGTGTGTGTGTGTGTGTGTGTGTGTGTGTACGCTTAAAGATCATATGCAGAGAACTTGTTTCCTTTGGAAAGCCTCCCATACCTGGTCATCGTACCCATCTAGTTTGGCTGGAGTGAACTGATCCATGTTGTACTGGGCAAAGGCACTGATGAGGAAAAGAGAAAGAGAAAGAGAACAGCAACTGTTTTCAGACTCTTGCCATTCAGAGGATCAGCTTGTAAAATCCCAATTCTGAACTCATATGGAAAAGGCTCGTCTGAGCTTGGCTCCAACAATGGGATGTGGCACTGGTTTAAAATACGCCAAATTGTAAATCCTCAAGACAATTAGGCAGCCGAGCTGCATCGTGGATGTGTTTGGCAAAGTTACAGCACTCTCCCAAGAAGTACGCAGGGCAGACAAGCAACAGATGGACATTTCAACCGAACAAGGAACTAGGAGCAGAAACTTAACTGAAATGACCTTTGATGAAGCAGTTCTAAAAAAAACAACACCATAAATAAAACAAAGCATAAACTAAAGGGATTACATGCTCTCACGGGCAAGAAGAGCATAGTGGGATTGTGGCCTTGGTCGTGGGACCCAGGACCTGGAGGAGTCAGGAGGAGTTAGTCATGACTAACTTGTGAGGCAGTGGTGTAGTAGTAGTAGTAGTAGTAGTAGTAGTAGTAGTAGTAGTCTTAGTTCAATGCCATATCAACCTCTATGGCTAGATCATGGCAAAAAAGGCATAATATAAATTAGAGATTAGAAAAAAACAAGAAATTAGTGCTTTGAGAATAAAATCGCTGTCTTATGGTCAGGGTGAGGTGTAAGTAACTGCTGCACTGCCACTCTGAGTCAGCTCCCCAGATCTGGGCAATGAGAGTCCCGCCAAACATGGCCCACCCAAAACCACATCCCATTACTGCTCCCAATGCGAGCCCAGTGTGCTCCATAAAAACAATAAGCTGATAAACACAATACACTAATAAACACACAAGCAAACAAACAAGAACACTGGTGTGATGACTAGACAGGAGTGAATGTGTGTGTGAGTGTGTGTGTGAGTGTGTGTGTGTGTGTGTGTGTGTGTGTGTGTGTGTGTGTGTATGAGTGTGAGTGTGAGTGTGAGTGAGAGAGAGAGAGACTTAGACAGTGAAGGTTGTGGGGTGGGCATAACGTTACTGTGCCCAGAGGGTTATTAAACAAACACAAACATGAAAAAACAAATAAAGACACAGAATATGGCTGTAAGGAGGGGCGAGCGAGAGAGAGAGAGAAAGAGAGAGCGAGAGTGTGTGTGTGTGTGCGTGTGTGCGTGTGTGTGTGTGTACTCACTGTGCCGAGCCCTCCCTGAGAATGCCGTCATTGTTAAGCAGTAGCCGCACATCTGGAAAGCAGGAGCAGACAGTTAGCCATCAGGGCACTGGAGACGTCCAACACTGGCTCTGGCTCAGGAATGGATCTGGCCGTTATCTGAGCCACATCCGGCCTGAATCCGCTCCCGAGCCAGCTGTGCATTTAAGCATCTAAGCTCTAGACAGTCATATATGGTAACACTTGATCGAAAGACACAGAAGATTCAGGAACAGGCTGATTGTACTGTAATGCAACTTCAAGGTTGACTATTTCTACTACGCAACAAGCTACAAAACCGATGCTCTCCCATATAGAGCATCCTATCAAAATACAGGTTCATGTTGTGCAGACATACAAACACTGATCGTAAACACGTTTTGAGGTACAGTTTGTGTTCAGCGGAATAAGCTTCTTTTCTTTAAGCAAGACCACATTTAATTCTGATGCCAAGACACAAATGTTCCTCCTCACCATTGAAGACTTCGTTGAACTCTCCAGGAGGAGCGTGGATGATGAAGTTGGCAGCAATACGCACCTGTAAGAGAGAGGAACAGAGGGGAAGGGAACAAATGATAACGGTTATTCCGTTCTCCACCAATAACTGTACTGTCAATCGCAGAGTTTAATATCTCTAAACTGTACCAGCACTTGGACATTTCTATAATCATGGCTCCATCTTCCATGATGCCGAATGGCCTCCGTATTGTCTGGGCTCTGTCTTTAATGAGCTTATTTGAAACAAAACCTTGGCTTGAAATTGGTGTGGTTATACTTATTCTGAGGGGACATCTTAGAAATTAGAGACAGTGTAGAAATTAGAGGAAGACAGTATACAGAGAGTATGAGAAATGTACCAATGTCCGAACATTTTTGGACTGTATGCTATAGGATAGAGGATTTAAGGGCAGATTTTAAAAACAAGAGCCATCAGGGTCAGTGGATCTTCTGGCCAATCGATTTCCGTTTCAAAAATGAAAATCCATAAACAAAAAACAAAGAATTATATGATTTCCTTTTTAAAATACAAAATCAGAAAATGAGAATCAAGTCATTTTCCCATTTCTCCACTGATGTCAGGAATGAAATAACGGGCCCATATTAGAATATGTTTCCTACCGGTGGCAGGCCTGTAGAAGATATAAGATAGGTAAAAAGAAAGCTTGGTAGCCTAATTATGCAGGCCTAAGTTCCTCCACAGGGGGCGATCTGAGAGGAGGGAGCAGTGCATGGGTAGTGTGTGCATGGCGGCTGCGTTAGGCCTTCCTACTGTATCCATTTTCATTTATGCGCCCATTTCACACTGCCCATTTTTAATGAAAAGCATGTCAAGCAATCCGGTGACTAGGGCTGCACGATATATCTAAAATCTATCGTTATCGCGATATCAACACTTGCGATGGACATACCGCAAAGATTACTTAATTTTCGATAAATTCGATACATTTTCTGAGCCGTGCGCATTCCATACAGTCTATGGTGTATTCACATTCTGAATGTCAACATATTTTACCAAACTGATGCGGTCATGCAGCCCAAGAAGCCCGTCCCCTACCAGTTTAGGTGTGTGGTGTTTTAGGTGTTAAAGCGGGAGCTAAGTCGTGATGGCTGAAAATAGTGAGTCGAGCAAGGTAGGCTACACTTGGGTGAAGAGGAATTAGTGACTAAAAGGAAAAGCACGTCTGTTATATGGGAATATTTTGGTTTTATGAAGGATGCCGTGTTACAAACACAGCGCAAATGCGTCCTTCTCCACCGTGTTAAAATAAACAATTTCTTTCGTTATCGTTATATCAGAAGTTGTCTTTCACTGTCGGTAAGGCTTGTATTTCATGATTTGCATTTAGCAAAAGCCCCAGACAGCAGCACAGAGGTAATCAGGATTCGTTATTTGTAAAAGTTGTTTAACCTACTTCTGGACTGTGCGATTGCAGCCCAATTACTTTCACTTTCCGCTGCCCTCGTAGTCGGCATGCCGGTAGCCTAATAACGTGGGATGCGCAGCGTACTGTATGAGGTTACAGACTGAGATGATTGCCGCGATATAGCTTAAGTAGGCCTAGCTTCTTTGCTAGGCCCATCGAAGGCTGGCAATGTGGAATATTCCGCTGGTTGGTGCACAAGTGTTCAGATTGGCTGTCCACCCGTCTTTTATGAGGATTAGGAGCAGATCTTCCACACAACTTCGATAGCCTAGTCAGTAGGTCTCTTAGCTGTCCACTTTCATCAGGCCATATAGGCTACATGATATTTTATATTATTTAAAAATTATACATTTATTTCTGTAATTATACATTTACCCCCCCCCCCCCAACCCTACAGTGTATGTTTGCAGCAAGCAGAATGAAAAAAAAAACATTAAATATACTGCTCAAAAAAATTAAGGGAACACTTCAATCATACACTGAATCACTCTGTCACTGTTTGGTTCTGAGCACAAGTAAAACTTTTGAGGCGAGTGTTTTATTTTGCAAGAACTGTCACATTCTGTGAATGTAGTTTGAGAATGGAGAAAAGGGTGGAAGGTTTCAAAATATGTGTGGAAAACCTTTATTGAGCAGTATATTTAAATATCGCAAATTATATCGTTATCGCAGTACTCAATAATGGTATCGCATATCGCATGTTTTCCTAATATCGTGCAGCCCTACCGGTGACCTAGCCTAGCCTAGCTGCTACTCAGCAGTCATGCATCAAACACCTTCCTGGTACACTCACACAGCCATGACACAGTGGCAAAGGCTGTTAAAGGTAGCTCTACTGGCAATAGAAAGCCTATACACTATTTGTCACATTAAGGGAATAGCTGTCCAGTCTGCGTGACTACTGAACAAACATCTAGTGTTAGTAGGCTTCATAACCCTGCTCAACAAACAAAGCGGTGCACCCACAAAATGTCAAACTTGTGCGTGCTGATGCACAGGGTTGAAGAAACGTAAAACTATCTCTAACTGCCCCTCATAAACTATTTGTTGTCATAGTAGCCTATTGAAATTCAAATAGGCTTGTGCATCTTCAAACTTTAGAATGGTTTTGCTGTTTATTTCATACATGAAACCAGTGGAGGAGACGGAAAACAACGTGAATCTTTGTTTTCTGATGTTGTATCTTAACATGAAAATCGAATAATCTATTTTTTTGATTATCAATTTCCACTTTTGAAACGGGAATCGATTGGCCAGAAGATCCACTGACTCATCAGCACCTCAGATGTGTAGTTACTCTCACTACACACATCTGAAATCCATTACAAGGATTCTGACATGATGCCTACCACAAAAATGCCTTACTTGATATTGTTTAGGCCTATATGTTTTGAATGCAATGCACAAATAGACTACAGTACACTAGCTCATTAAAATGTGAACAGTAAGGAAAAAACAATGAGAGCCTGTAAGTGAAATGCCTTAGTTTACTGACACAAAAGTCAATACTGTCAAAAGTCAATACTGTTTGAGTTGTACTATTGCTCTGGACCTGAACCAAACTAATACGATTGCCAGAATGAATTTAACTTAGTCTAGTGTTGGTGGGGTTAAGGGAAAATCCTCGAGTTCACTGCTGAATGCCTGTGTGTACAAGGAACACAAGCCTTACACAGGTCTACTGTTCTTGAATGGAGCCTCCCCTTGTTGTGAATAATGCAGATGTCAAGAGACCAGTGCAAGTGAGTGAGAAATGTAAGTGGAAGTAAGAAAAAGAGTGTAGGACAGAACAGTACATGGTGGGGTAAAAAGCAAAAAAGAGTGTGTGGGGAATGTGTGTGTGTGGGGAATGTGCGTGTGTGTGTGTGTGTGTGTGTGTGTGTGTGTTTTTGTGTGCATGTTTGCGCATGCATGTCCATGTATGTGAACGGAAACTAAGCAGCGATCTCCTCGGGTGGCTCGGAGCAGGCCACTCCTTAGAAGGCAGGCGAGGCGAGCAGAGCAGTGGAGAGGCCCGGTTCCCCTGGGCTTTTCTTAGCAGCGCCTATCTAAGCATGAGGCAGCACGGCCGGCCCGCACTGCCGGCCTGTCAGCCACAGACTGGGCTGGGCACAGTTAGGGGTTAGCATACAGGCCTATAGTGTGATGTGTCTATGGCACTAGCGCAGTGCTTTAGCAGACACTCTAAACCTGGGTTAGCTTACTATCTGTGATCCATGGCAATCAAGCTCACGCCCTTGGTTTATTGATCTGCAGTATTGAGCAACAAAAAAAAAACAAGCGTTACTGGGAGACTGCAAGTGAGGCTGAACATTGGCCTAGCAGCAGGCAGGCAACGCTTGCTCAGCAACAGAGTTGGTGACATGCCCTGATAAAGTAAGCTTCTTGTTTGCTTGGGTGGCCTGTGGTCACCACTGTGGCAAGCTATGGCACCGTGCACCAAGAGGCAGGAAGTCACTGGTGCACAGTGATGGGGCGAGAGCACTTCCGCATCGAAAGAGGAAACAACGCACAGTCAGCTGCTCAAGCTGAATGGAAAGGGAACCTTCAACAAGACATTCTTATCACTTAAAATCAACTCCTCTCCAGCTGCATTAATACAAAAAATGTGGAAAGGGTGTGTTCACATGCAAACGAAGACCAAAGACACTGTAAATACGCCGAAACTTAGAGGAACTATATTGTAGCCTGACCCTACTGATGATTCAGAGCATCATCCATGAAGCACCTGACCATCTCACTTTTTCAAAGGGTATAGCCTAGAACAGAATATCATTGACAGACACAATACAATGGAAACATGCACAAAGCAATTTCAGATGCACACTCCTACAGTGGATGAATAGGAATGGCACATGAATAATAGATTATTCACCCATAATACCGTTACAGTTATTATCCTAGGCTATAGCTGGTATTCTATAGCATCCACGGTCACACACCCATTACAGAAGAGACCACGGCAGAAAGCAGAATGTTAGTGGGGATCTATTAAACACCACTAGGGAATAACTGACAAACACTGGCAGATGGCAAGCATGTAGCCTAAAGCACGTTGACTAGACATGCAACTTGCCTGCCTTCCATTATGCATTTAAAACTCTAAAGTCATAACAAGGACGACAAGCGACATAACTGTTAACTGCCTTTCCTTTCCTTTCCTTTCCTTGAGATCCAACTCGACAAACTGCAGTTCCGTCTAAGCATTTCTCAAATACCTCCACATACAAACTGCCTGTCTGCACAGGCAGCGGCTTGACCACAGGATTAAGGTGGGACTGCCAGAGCCGTATAGGCTACATGTACAAGCATGCACAGTGCAGTGCTGGGTCGGTCACAACACAGCCGAGAAACAACAACGGGCTGCTGAACTATTTAAGGGCGCTGTCCCAAACAAAACGCTGTAGCCTAAGGGATCTAGTAGGTTGAGATAACTTGCAACATGACCGAATAGATTAAATTGTTATACTTGCTTAATAATATTTCCTTAACAGTGCATAAACCTTTGGAGTTTTAACCGAGGTAACTTAGCTCATGACATATGCGTAAACCCAATGCCTTACAATAAATGCCACAATAAACTAAACGGTTACTTGACAGCAGCTACAATAACTTCGCCCTAAACAGTTATTATGTCATACATCGACATAACATCTGTGGCAATTTTGTTTCTCAAGAGGGTAACGTTTCAATCGTGAGGACTGTTACACAAGCAATTTCCTTCCTTTAGAAAATCCTTTGCAAATTCGAAACAAATGCCACTACAAAACACGTCAACAACAGAATTCATTATTGATGGAAACATTAGGCTACATATTAACATGCCCTAAACTGACCAAGTTGACAGGGCTGATGAACTTGTTTGCAATTTCACAACTATCGCTAATCACATTCGAGTAATTATGCTCTATTAAGTCAATCAACGAACTGTATGAATTACGATATCAGACGCAAACACTACATAAATGAAACTACCAGAGACGAAATTAATGAAAACTAAACGCATAGGTTACTCATTTCGCGCTGTTCGCCTCCAGCCAGCCTAGCCATTGCTAACGTCAGTTCACGAATGTTACCAACGCTAAGCTAACTTACTATCAACATTTCTTAAAGTAAATGAGATAATTTACCCAGTTAATTGCATCGATACATTACGTAGAGTAATACCACCGAAAATAACATAACAACAGTCCTAAATAACTTTAATTTAATTCAACAAAACAGTCTCATACCTTCTCATCATCAGTAAGCTGCTCCCCAAAGTCGGCCATCTTGGCTCATTAGGGCAAACCCAGTTACAGTTGCATCATGGGAAACCCATTGACTGGATTTCAAGCTAAAAACATAACTTTCTTCTTCTTCTTCTTTCGGTTTTTAAAACATAACTTTAAATTTAGAAGTAATTTTAATATCATCCAGATACATTAACAGCATTCAATTACGCGTATATTTTCACACAGACAGCTTTAAAACATAACCTTTTTGTAATGGTTATTAGGATAGGTCGTCTATTTCTAATTATAGTACAGTAAAAGAGAAATAATAATAATAATAATAATAAAAATAATAATAATAATAATAATAATAAACAATAGAGCCGAAAATAAGCTAGGCCTAAGCAAAGGGAATGGGATATGCTTCTCTATTCAGATATACTACGAGAATAGAGAAAAGTGTTTTTTATGTGTTAAAATATGAGAAATGATCCAGTAAGTTTATATGTTATTACTAATCTATCCTAAGGGCCTCAGAGGAAGGACATGCAATTTGTCAGATGTTTGTTTTGGCATTTCACAAAAAAAAATATAGACTAGCCAAAAGAACGTGGACAATGATAGAGGGGGATTATTTTATATATTATGTTGTATGTTCCATGTTCCGTTGTATGTAACAGTTCAGTAGCCTATGTACACCTATTATGGGTTTAGGTAGGCTATTAGGCTATAACACAATTGCAATGCAAATTGTAGGCTACCAACAGTTATTATTAAAAAAATATATATATTATTGTTATTGTTATTATTATTATTATTATTATTATTATATAATTAGCTGATATATGTAATTTCAAATTGACAAAATTACAATATTTCAAATGAAAATATAGGCCTAATGTTTTTACAGTGGAAAGTAACCTGTGGAGAGCTTGTTATGTAATAAGTAGTATGGCAGTAAGGCAGTATGTACAAATTCGTATTTTTCTATGAGTGGTGTTTCAGGACACTTCTTTCCCACACTTTGCAGGGGAGTCATCAGGAACACTAAACAGATCTTTATATCGAACAGTAGCATAAAGTCGTGGGCCTGGACAGCCCATAAGGTTTTGTATTCAAATATTTCTCTAGTTTGTTATATGATGATCTCTACCTTACTTTCGTTTCGTCAAAACAGGAGTACTTTTGCGACGGTTCGCAATGTCTATGGTCTAAATGGGAGAGCGGAACTGTAGTAGCCTGCCACAGTTCGTCTGAGAGCATGTGAATTGGGCACAGGGGGTCCAAATCAAATCGTCAAACTAATTTCGTGCATGTTTACAACATTTAGCCTACATCGCCGTGTATCGTCATGCCTTCCCTGAAAGCGCTGCTAGAGACGGGACTGGACTTTGTAGAATTCTTGGGAGAGAGGAAGTCGAAAACAAATAGAAATGAACTGAAGGATATTTACAATTTGGAATTCAAAAGGTGCTTTCGATCACTTTGTCATGTTGTTTTTGCGTATGATACTTTTATTAGACGAGACAGGTTGATCTGATCTGGTTGTGTAGGTAGCCTACCCCATAAGTAGCCTTCGGGTTAGGGAAGTGAAACTAGTCATAACAGCCGCAGCGTACCGTGCAGCAGCTTCAGTCCTCGGCAAACAAATGTAGGCCTAGCCTACTGATCAAATGTTATTTTTTTTAAAATATGCAGTAAGTCATTTAGGCTATGTACTATTTGTAGGAATGGAGCCAAAGATCACAAGTTCTCCAGTGTTGTCTACGCCTTACAGAAAAACAGCAAAGCCACCATAAAACAAGACAAAATATATTTAAATGTAAAACCTCAGGTAAGACATAAAAATAAAATAAAAAACTCAGCAGCCTGTATGGGCAGTGTCTGTGTGAGAATGATGGTTTTATCCTGCTCGGTCTTTATAAGGTGAGAGTGTACTACTGTGACCAGTGGAGGAGACCAGCCAAGCCAGATGGGAGGGCTGCAGATAATGGGACAAGTGCACCACTGTCTTCCCCTCTCTCCACCCGTGCCACCTCTCCCTCTATGATGAACCCTGTCCTGACACCTAAGAAGAAGCTGGCCAAAGAAGTAGTTAACAAACTCAAGATGAACAGGTATGTCTGAGATCTGTAAAAAGGTATCGCAGTATGTTGCACTAGTGTTTTAAACAGTCTTGTAGATGATGACGTGTCTGAACAAAAACATGTTTATCAGGGATGCAAACACCTTGTTTATCAGGGATGCAAACACCTTGTTCTCACCGTTTAGATGCCAAAATAGGTCACTTTTTCATTCCTCACCTGTTTTTATTCCTGGTTTATTTTCTACTTGAGTGTGGGCTGCTGGGTGGGTGGAGTAAAAAAGTGATGCGTCTACTCATGGCAAGTGACAAAGCTGTTTTCTTCTGACCTTGAGAATTCAGGTCATCTCCAATTTTGGAGCCGTGTCTGGACTTGATCTGTCCCTACTAGCCCAAGCCTTCGGTTCTTGTCCCAATGTGGGCCAGATCATAGCCTACGCAGGTACGATCTGTACCTGAAGTTGTACGCCCTCTGAGAACAATGGGTACAATGGCTGCTCTTTGTCTCTATAGGGCAAAGTTGATCTCTGACAAAGGTGGCATCCAGATCTCCTCAGATCCAGTGGCAAACAATGGCAGGATTCACCTCAACATCCAGCAACTTGAAAATGTTGTCGTTGTCAAGTTCCACATTCAAAACATGGCGACAAATTCCATCTATTTCAACTACTACACTGCACTCCACCGGATCCGCTGTTTCACTCTGGTGGATGAGAAAAGAGTCACCCGGGTCTCTCCCCTCCTTCTCTGCCCAGGTAAGGCAGCCGACGGACACCTGCACAGGTGTGAAAGTATTCCTCTCTCTCACACTGGCCTGTGACTGGTTACTGTGACTTTCTATGTGATTTTAGAAATCGTATGGAAGGTAAATGGTACCATGTCATATCATATGAAACGACTAAATGATCTGAGGAAATGACGATTCTCTTGTCTTTATTAATGTTTGGCAGTCTGCTGTTTAATGTCTACTGTTTTACTCTAAATGAACTCCAGAAATCAATGCATGAGCTGGCAGAAGAGAAGGTCATTCTCCACACTCATTTGTGTCATCTGTCACTTGGTGACAGGTGTGTTCTCAACTGTGGTAAAGAGATTAGATAATAACCGGAAATTATTAACTAGATTGAATTCAGTGTTCTTGGTGACCAGTTTTCTAAATAAGCCTGACCTTATTCCTGGCACCTTTGATTATAGATTGAAGCAGTGATATCATGTGAATGTGAAAAGAGCTTACTGTGATACAAGTGAGGAGTCCGGTAATGACCAATGATGGACTTCGTCTGTCTGGCCTTGTAGCACAGGGGTGTGTTATATCTTCCCTTCTATTCTCCATACACAAATGAGACAGTGTAACAGCAAAGACGTCTCCCCCAGAAAATATGCGGATTACATGGCCTTGGTTATCTGCCTACAGATATCAACAGCTCTCCCTACTCTTAGCACATGGACAACCTTGCCACCTGGTTTGATACCAGCTGCCTTGACCTTGGTCAGACCAAGGAGATGTGTCTTAGAGGGAGGACAGAAGAAGACCTCTTTTCAAGCCAGTTATCATGAAAGGCAAGAAGTGGAACAGCTCCCTCAATATAAATATCTGGGAACAACCATTGACACCAGAATCACCTTTCAGACCAATGCAGACTAAATTTGTTTTAAAAAAAAATAAGGCAGCAGCTCCCGTTTCTCAGGAAACTGAGGTGTCAACACCAGCAAACCTACCCTGGCCATAGGGTGTTCTCTTATTTAATATCCTCTCCTGGTTTGAAAACTTTTAAAGGTGCCATGTGAAGGAATTGAGGTAAAAATATCCAAAAAAATGAGCTACACGCATCAAAAGAATGAGAAGAAATAAGGGTGATGTCATTTAAAAAATTGTAACAAGGTATAGTGCTGCAGAGATATCAACCTGAATTAGCATGCTAAATTACTAGCCACAGCCCGACAGGTGTCATAATACCAGTTTCGGCCATGGGAGGCAGTATGCAGGCAACATAACCGCCAGCCAAACTGCAATTGACCTCTCCAGAATAAGTCCCGCCTCCGTAACTTCCGTATCCATCCAACTTCCGGGCGTGGATTGTCTATGGGAAATAACATGGCGTTTCGAAATATCATACCGGTAAAACATCTGTAGGTAGCGAAGTTGAAAAAGCTGGTGGGCAGATTGGCCTACACACTTCTGCCATATAGTTTCCACTGGATTTTTTGATTGTCGGTGCCGTTTAAGTAGTATACTATAGACGGAAGTTAGGAGGCGGGATATATTCTGGAGAAGTCTATACACGTTTCTCGGTTGTTACTCTAGGGTAGACCAACTCACTTTCTGGAGGTATACTGCCCCCATCTTTTATGGAATGTGGAGTATGAATTGATTTTTTGGCGGACATTACACATGGCACCTTTAAGTTAAAGACAGGAACAAGCTGACTCAGTCGATCACCAATGCCAGCAAGATCACTAGAGATGATCTTGGACTTGGATTTGTTTTAAATGCAACTCCAGAACCTATATGGTCGGTCCATGACCAAGAAGGCAACTTGGGTCTATAATGACCCCACTCACCCCCTTCACTCATCATTGCAGCTGTTGCCATCTGGTAGGGGACTCAAGGTCCCACTAGCCAGCAAAATGGGTACAAAAGACACATTTCCATTCAATGTAAATTGAATGGGCAAGAAAGTTTTCTTTTCTTCTCTTCTGTTATCTTAAAAACAAACAAAGCACATGTTAAAATTCCTCAGAGTGCTCATGGCATAGACACACATCAGTGTTTCCCATACATTGACTTATTTGTGGCAGCCCACCACAATATCAACATTGACCACCACACAATGATTTTCCAGGTTGTACTAAATTGTGCTTAAATCTGGTTAGCATCATAACCACGCTGTGCTAATTTGTTAAAACTGTTGTATTCAAGTTAATTCTGCAAACCACAAATGGAATTCAATTCTATGGGAAACACTGCACATGTAATGGTCAAAAGCAATTAGCCTATTGATATTTCATGTATCACCAAAATGCACACCTTTCATCACATACTGTGCATTCTGCAGCTCAAAGTAAGTATACTGTGATGATTGAAAGTACAGTGCTTTACTCTTTCTGTCAAATTCTGTAAATTTGTCTTTGTTGGTCCTCTGGCTGTCTAGTCAAGAGTGTGCACTCCAAAAATGGTGTTTGTACAAAGTCCCCTCTGGCTCTGTAAAAGGGAAACAAATGTAGTAGCTCACACCAAGCTATAAACAATCAACGTGTTGCTTCAGAAATATGAAAGGGATGTGTGATTGGCTGTTGAGCTTGGGGTACAAAATTATGGATTTGTTCAAGAAGTTCTCAGGCAGAGTCAGTAATCAGTCAGAGAGCTTTATTCATGGCACTGGAGACTCACGTCTTGTCGCTAACAGGCGTTGTCTGAAGATACAATACAAAGTATTCATCTCTTATACCCCTTGTCAAACTTAACATCTCCATTTGTGGTATGTCAACCATTTTATGACTTCATTATTACCTACCCCAACAACTATACCCACAAGGATGTATCCCCTAACAACCGACATCTGTGGCATTCCATCAAGATTGACCTGACCCGAGTAAATAAGGCAAGAGACTGCTTTCTGTGGGCCTGATGGCTTGAAATCTTAGGCCCATATACTGTAGTAACCGCATGCATTGAAAAACACCAGAGATCCACAGAATGCTAGTCACAGATCATCATCTCAGTTTCTGCCTACTTGTACATTTCCATGAATAACTTTGCACACAATCCAGACCAAAAGTATAAATGAACAAATATAGATCAGTATATTCATGGGTTTCATCAGGTCCCTTTCCACAGGTGTATAAAATCAAGCACCTTAATTATCAATGCAGACTGTATGGTGCTTGATTAATACACCTGTGGAAAGGGACCTGATGAAACCCATGAATACAGCATACCTGTCAACATTCCAAAAACGGGAGATTTTTTTTTCGGGGGGGGTCAGTGTTTATACCGGATCTGTGTTTGCATATTTAATACGTTTTATACACGTGTTTCAACACTGCATTTCGGTCGTTGCTTTTACCTTACCATTACCTTACGCATGCCAGTTATGTATCCACCAGCTGCCTGCCTGCAGCCTACTTCCAAAACTCCAAAGCTGCTTGCGGTCAGATTTGGTTCCGAGGGAACAAGTTCAGTGTATCAACAACACTCAATAACAGTTTATGTGATGTGTTAATCAATTAAATTTCTCAACAATTTTTCAACAGCTAGTTCTGGAGTAGGCCATTTAACTAGCCCGCTGTGTGTGTACGACGAGACTCGGGCTGCGCAGTTGGCACCCGCTTCCTTATTTGGATTTTGGGTTGCCAGGTTTTAGCCTATGACAAAACGGTTGAAGTGATCGTGTATGTTTAGGGTGTATTTTATACACAGTCTGGCAACCTGAATGGATCAATGATTTTAAAATGAAGTTTGATGGCCATGCAAATTACGGGAGTTTTCCGGGAGAAATAACAAAACGGGAGGGTACTGGGAGATGACCTTGAAATACGGGAGAAACCCGGGAAAAACGTGAGTGTTGACAGGTATGATATACAGGCACTGGTTCCCAAAGACTGGGTCGGGTCGCAGGAGATTTTATTTGGGTCGCCAGCACAATTTATGTTGTGTGATAGGCCTAACTCATACCATTTAGCCAGGAAAGCTAACAGTTTTCTATTAGGATCTAGTTTGTTAACTACAGTCACGGCCCTCTGTGCAATTTTGCATTTAGAATAGCTCTGAAACTGGGGATCGAACGAGTCGCAGAGGGGACGGCATGGACATCTCACTCGCAAAATGAAACATTTCTGTGGGGCGCCTGCCATGGACCTCGCAGTTGCAAAATGCAAGGGACATGAATCAGCCTTTTTGCACGAACATTAACGGACACCAGCTCTTCAGCTTGACCGATTAAAATCTGTGCTGTTAACTAAAGCAGACATCCGTATACCGGACATGGCTATTCAATTTGCATCGCATGGGTTGGGGCATAGAAAAGTTTGAGAAGCTGTGGCCTAAAACAACATTGGTGGTTGCATGTTTGCTCTGAAATGAAATGGGTCGCGATGGTCTGTCATGTTTAAAACGTGGGTCTCCAGAAAAAAAGTTTACCTTTTAAGGTAAAATTTCTTCCCACAAGCTCAAATATCAACAGCCTTTTAGAGTCGTGGCGTGAATCTTCACACACATTTCCGCATCTCATCCACAGATAACACTCTTGCCCGCCTTGCCTCTCCCCCGCAGGTGACAGCTACGTGGTGGAGATGCACTACCAGCTACACCACTATGGCCACTTCCCTGCCTCCATGTACTTTGAGTTCTGCGCAGACCCACCCACCTCCTCCAAGCCCTTCTGCGTCGTCAGGGAGCTGGAGGCTGTGGCCATGACCCAGCTGGCCGTAGAACTGGGACCCATAGCCCCCTACAGCCCCAGACAGGGGGGCAAGCTCCAGGCTGTGTTCACAGTGGTGGAGGAGGGAGAGCCTCCAGAGAGGTGGGTTTACACTTAGTTACATTTAGCCTTTTAGCACAAAACTAAAAAACTTTTAACAAAATTTTAGACAACTTTTATCCAAAGTGACTTACAAAAAGCTACAATGCAGAGGAGACCTTACAGTAGGTAGGAATTAATCAGTCAATACTAGAGGATGGGCGTGTGTTGAAGGTATAAGTACTGGGGTAATACGCTAGACTGGCACATCCGGGAACTTTGCTGCACGTCCCCGTCCCCTTTTCGGGGGAGTTCGGACCACTTGGATTGAATGGAAACCTAAGGAGCTGCATCCATGTGGTAGGTGCTTGCTTTCTCCCTGAAAAAGGGGCGTGTTGCAGAGAAATGACGATACACCGGTTGTGTGAATAGGGGTTTACACAGAGCTGAGACTGGTGTGGAGACGCCTACCACTGCTGCTGCTGCTGGGTGCAGCTTAGAGCAGAGTACCATAACCTTCAGTGACTGAGCCAGACCTGGGTCAGGTCCGCTCCATATTGATCTTGTTACATGGAATCATCTTCAGTTTAAACACGCTATAGACAGCATTGCCTTTTTTTTTAAAAAACACACAAAAAGACAAGATAATGGGGCCAGATGAACTTTGAAGTGAATTTGAAGTGAATAATCACACACCCAGAAAAAGGTCATTAGATTTTTTGTCAGACACAAGTATCATCTTTTACTGGTGCCCTTGGGCTACTATTTAATCTTACTCTTACATCCCAAAATGGAGCTTTTCTTCTTGTGGCTTCTTATTCTCATAGTACAGCATGCACCATAATTTGGAGTTGAGTTCCTGTGAAATTTTTAATGTGCGATTGTAGAAGGAGCTTTCGTTATCTCGAGTAGTAATGAGGTTATTTTTTTTATCACATTTGCAATATTAATTTAGGTAATTAGGAAACATATTGGCCTCCGCTGTTTCAATTTGGTTTTAAGTATTCATGGCGAAAAAAAAAAAAATCCTGTCATGCTTGACTAATTCCACATTTTTTTTTTCGCTATTAAACAGTTTTGTCACCCACTCGCTGAAAAGCGTTGTGAAGCTGAAGGAATACCAATACCCGAAATACCTTAAGGACTTGGCCAAGCAGAGACTGGAGGATTCGGAGTATCTGTCTCCTGCTGCCAGACAGCAACTCCCAGTGGTGAGGTGAGGGCACCACACAGGCCTCTTCAGCAGACACACACACACACACACTTCAAAAAAAGCAAGCAGATTTTAAAGGTAAGAAGCTCAAGCCTAGAAAGAGATGGGGTGTACAAATGATCTGCTATTATATACAGCAATGTAATGAGTCAAAATCACAGCCATATAGAAGTAGAACTGAATAAAATTGATTAGTTGTATTATAGTTAGATTAGATTAAATTAGATTCAACTTCTTTTTCTTTGTCATTAGATTCAACTTCTTTGTCATTTGTGAGTACAAGTACAAAGACAACGAAAAGCAGAAAAGTACAATGTGATCTACAAAGTATAGGCAGGTGGTGCATAGATAGGACAAAAATATAGTGCACTGTAGACAGTAGTATACAGTTGGATTATAGAAGGTGGTTTACAGTAATATAAATTAAATATAAATATGTGCAGTGTATTACCTTATAAGAGCAGAATAAATAGGCTATGTAAGATGAACAATGTACCGGTATGAACAACTTGTACAGATATATGCAATGTAGTAGTAGTACCATTATAATAGTAGTAAGAATAATATAGATGCAGTGTATTAACAGAATATATTATAAGAAATATACAATATATACAGTATGTACAGCTATGTGCAGTGTGGTAAGAGTATCATTGAAGTGCAGAAACAGTAACATAATAGTAGTAATAATAAGTATGTGCAAGATGAATAGTATGAAGAGCAGTAAAATATGGCAATGCATAAGTGTAATTACAGTATGTATATTTGTAAATAAATAGAAAACTATGGGTGGGATAGTGTTTATTTCGGGGCGGGGCGGGGGGGGGCTGTTGATGGGCAAAAGTCCTCCTTGTTGTCCCTATCAAGGTTGCCATGGTCATGGACACCTCAACAGGCACAGGCAAGGAGGCATCGGGTGGGGGCAGGGACGGAGCGGGGGGAGGGCTTAGTTGGTTGGTTGTCACCGGGATGCAGAGTTAGAGTTCAGTAGGGTGACAGCCGCAGGGAGGAAGCTTCCTCTGAACCTGCTGGTTCGGGTGCGGAGAGACCTGTAACGCCTCTCGGAGGGGAGTGGGGTGAACAGTCTTTGATGATGCTGCGCGTCTTACGCAAGCATCGCTTGCCCTGGATGGCCTCGATGGAGGGGAGTGAGGAACCTGTGATGCGTTGCGCAGTTTTCACCACCCTCTGCAGTGCTTTCCGGTCGGACACAGTTGGTGAGGAAGCTCTCGATGGTGCAGCGGTAGAAGTTCACCAGGATCTGAGGAGACAGGTGGACCCTCTTTAGTCTCATCAGAAAGAAAAGACACTGGTGAGCCTTCTTGATCAGGGTAGAGGTGTTGAGGGGCCAAGAAAGGTCCTCAGAGATGTGGACACTCAGAAACTTGAAGCTGGTGACACTCTCCACCTTAGTCTCGTTGATGAGAATAGGGGTGTGTGTGTGTGCTAGCTATAGACTTCCTGAAGTCCACAATGAGCTCTTTGGTCTTCTTGGTGTTGAGAGCCAGGTTGTTGTCGGTGCACCACAATGTTAGGTGCTGGACTTCCTTCCTGTAGGCCGTCTCATCGTTGTTGCTGATGAGACCAACCACCATAGTGTCGTCTGCAAACTTGACAATGGTGTTAGAGCCATGTACAGGTGTGCAGTCGTAAGTGAAGAGGGAGTAAAGGAGAGGGCTCAGCACACATCCCCGTGGTATGCCGGTGTTCAGGGTGATGTTGAGATGAGGAGGTGTGGTTACCTAACCTAACAGATTGAGGTCTGTTGGCGGTATTGATGTTTGAGTTTGGTGATCAGTTTGAAGGGGATGATGGTGTTGAATGCTGAACTGAAGGCAATGAACAACATTCTCACATAGGTGTTGCTATTGTCAAGGTGGGACAGGTCAGAGTGAAGTGCTGTAGAGATGGCATCCACTGTGCTCCTGTTCTGACGGAAGGTGAATTGGAAGGGGTCCAGTAAGGTTGGTAAGCAGGTCTTGAGGTAGGCCTAGTTCACTCTTTGTTGCTCTTGCTATTTTGCTCTTACTTTTAGGAACACTTTTGAATAAGGTTGCCAAACACAATGCAATTGCTCTGAGAGAACATGTCCTGAGTTGACTTACATATAAAATTGCCTCATAATAGACAACACAGCCAGAGGTAAAATGAAGGTGATTTGACTTAGTGGCATTTGTGATTAATCTAAATAAAAAATCCTCACACTATGGGTGCCGTAATTCCCATCGCACTGAGTGAATTACTGTAATTTATGGGGCCATAACACTTAGGGCCGGCGTGATTTCCCCCACCCCCCACCGCCCTTAGGCCCTCGCTCTATGACATGTCAATAGAATTAATAAGAGGAGAAGGACCCTTAGCAGCTCCAGGCTCCTCAAGTGGAAAAAAGACATTAAATTATGTTAAACTATCCATGACTGGGGGGTTGTCAACAGTATTACAATGAATGGGACCACAGTGAATGGCTGGCAGCCGCCTAGCGCAAAGCGGTCTTTATGAAACATTATGGGAAGTTAACCATGGAAACCCTATTTAAAGGCAGCTGAGGATAGGACTGCATGAGAAATAGAGTCGTGTCATAAAGTGTGGCAAAGCGTCTTTGGGCACTGCACCTCTGGCACATAATCACACATTCGACTAACGTGGAGTTACTGAGAATCTAATTGATTGTCCTGTTGGACCATGAGCAAGATGAAAAACAGGACAGAGACACCATCCATAATGCCCTACTGTGCCTCCTGTACAGGCCATTTATATCAAGGCCTTTCTTTACCCATGTACAGTCACTTTGTACTGCATGTGTGAAACATGGGCTGGTCACCTGTGCTGTGTGGCCACCTTCGACGCATAGCCTTCTCATAACCTCACTGGGTTGTTGATTTGGTTGTTTGTTTGTTTGTTTGGTGTTGTCAGGGGTGTGCTGGACTCGCCTCTGTGCATGAAGAGCTACTCCAGGCGCTTCCACCTGCTGCTGCATCTAGAGGAGATCCAGATGGAGGTGGACATTAAGAAGTACGACATGCACGCCCAGACCATGACCCAAGATAAGAGCAACAAAAAGCTCCTCAACCTTAAAGTAAGAGACCGCTCGCCCTTTCCATTTAGTCCTTTAAAGGCAGGAAGAAGAGAGTGTAATAGATTTATAGATCTGTGCCTGAAAAGACTAAATTAAACCTACTGAAAACGCATGCTGTTTTTCTATGGACCCTTTCAAGAGAGTTCCATTATCAGCATCATAGTTGGCCCCACAAGACTTCCTTTTTAACATTCCATATGTTATCTTAATGCAGAGGAAGTAGATTGGGGCCCAAATAGAACGTTCAAGCATTGTTTTTGTTTTTATTGTTGAAAGGGTCTATTGGACCAGCGGTACAAAAGCAATGAAGTGGGAATAAATCAAGAAATGTTTTTTTTTTTTATACAAATAATCCTTTGTCAGAATATTTGTGATGGGATTTGCATCTGTTGAAATTAATGTAACGCTTAAATGAACATGTGTCAAAAATCGAAGAACCACAGTTGAATAAACTGTTGAATAATAGTACTGTTGCCAACCCACATTCCCCTGTGACTCAACTCTGTTTATATGCAGTGGACCATTAAAACATTTCAGATGCATTTTGTATTGCTGTTTTATAAATAATTATTTTGTTATATCCATGACAGAGTTTGTGTTTGGAGTAAATCATTTTAAGCTTTCAAGCAAATAGAAAAAAAGACTAGTGTTAATAAAAGCTGAGCCAGGCCGTGTTCTGCAGTGAAACGTGCCTCTGTATCTGCTCCTCCCTCAGGTGCCCGGCGTGGCAGAGAACAGGCCGTCAGTCTTAAGAGGGGACCACCTCAAGGTCTCCAAGACTGGTGACACGTCGCAGCCACTCACCGTCTACAAGGGCTATGTGCATCGCGTGGAGCTGGATAACGTCAAACTGGGCTTCTCCAAGAAGTGCGTATATGACACACACACACACACACACATGTTACTGATGCACACACACTCAGAGCTTATGATGGGAGCAGGGTGTGTTATGTTTGGTAAAATTACAGGGTTTTATTGGACTCATTCATCACAACTGATCAGTCTTTAAACTGCAGCAGAATATAGTAAATGAAGACATTTTCTGAATACATTAACATTGACAGGCAAATACAGGTCTAATTGATTGAGAAGAGGGATTAATGTAAGCTTAATTACAGGGTTTGGAGGACTCACTACCTAGAGTCTACATTTTAGGACTGTGGTTAAACCTGGGCAATAAACGTTTCCTTAAAAGTAAATTGATATTATTGATAAATGTGCCATTCATTCTTCACCACTGACTGGCATGACTCCCAGCATTAAACTTTACTGCAGAGTTGATGCTAAAGCTTCCACCTGCTGTCCATAAGTAAATCCAAAATATGCTTTACATCTGTGATATTAAAACAGTTGTATGCCTCTGCTACCATCCACATTGCAGTGTACTTTGTAATCAGAATGGCATGTTTCAAAAGGTCTGCCATGCTACAGTTGCTAAAGCTCCAGTTTCGTTGTGTTGTTTACAGACTAGTGCAGAGCTTCATCAGTAACATGAAGTTTGAAGTGGAGTTCACCCTCAACCGCTTCCCTCTGAAGCTGCAGCATCGAGCGGTGGAGCTGGCCACTCAGCACAAGCTCGAGAACGTGTTGTTCCCCCAGGACTCCAAAGCCACTCAAATCCCCCCGCCTCGCCTCCGGTGAGTAGGCCACAGACTGCCCTATGTGTCCTTAGCCTCAGAAACGCACACGCTGGGAGAGAGATGCCTTAATATGGGAGTCATAAACTCCCCCCCACACACACACACACACACACACTCAAGTGCTTTGGAACCTGAGAAGAATTATTTTGGAAATATGATAATGAAAGTGTTTCATACAGTACACAGCCATTTTTTATTTTATTTGATCTACCGATGTTTGTGTTGCTGGATGAACATTATGTGTACTCTTGCTGCACTACACTGTTGGTGCAGAAATGCACTGACAATCACACATACAAAGAGATGTTTTTTTATCTTCTTTCTTTCTTTTCTCTCTTTCTTTCTTTCTCTCACTCACTCACACACACACACACACACACACACACACACACACACACACACACACACACACACAGAGACACCGGTGGCACTCCTGTCTCAATCCATGTTAATGACTTTGGGGACTGGCTGTTCTGTTCTGCCGCACACACTGGCCTCTCACCCAGTGACTGTCACCCGGAGACTATCACTGGGTCTGCCCCGGCCTCCTCCTCTCTGGACCGAGGATGGAAATCTATATTCTTATCACAGGCCAGTGGCTCTCCGCAGTGCCTGAGAGAAAATCAACTGACAGATGTGATAAAGCTATGAATACATTCTCGCAGATAGTTCAATTACCACGCTCACAGGTTTTACAACGCTAGATTGTCGTCCCTCAGATCTCAGCACTCTCCAGATGAACCTTTTTTTATGAAACACTAACACTTTGGAATTGATGGTTTGATACTTCGTTAAGTTTTAATTGGTATTTACTGCAAATTGAAATGATGCAAAAAATTTACGGGGGGCGGGTTTTGTCCTCTAGGTTTTTCAACCGTGACTTGGAGAGCAACCCCGAGCAGAATGCCGCTATCCAGTGGATTGTCGCGGGAGGCTCCATACCGGCTCCGTACTTGGTGTTCGGCCCCCCAGGGACCGGAAAAACCGTCACTTTAGTGGAGGCCATCAATCAGGTTTGGGAACTCTTTGTCTGTTTTTTGGCTGCTTGTGCTCATCCTCTGATTCAGACAAGAGCACTACACATTGCACTACAGTGCACTATGCATAGCGAAGGATCTATTCTGTGTTAACCTTTGTCCTCCATGGGAATTTCTACTACAAGCTAAAGCTGAACTAAATAAAACAGAAACCTCCAACAATGCAAATAACCAACAATATCAAATAATTGATCAGCCACATCCAGGATCCACACAGGACGGCAAGATATTTTCTTTGTTTGTCTGTCCTCTGTTGTAGATATGCAAGTCGGACCCGTTCACCCATGTAGTGGCCTGCGCCCCGTCTAACAGTGCCTCTGACCTGCTGTGTGAGCGCCTCATGGGCTACGTGGACGCCCACCAGCTCTTCCGCCTCTACGCCGGCACCCGTGACCCCAAGACGGTACCCCCCAAACTACTGGTGAGAGTGACACACCAAAGACGCCCCCCTCCCCACACACCCCCAGGACTAGCCATTTCACAGAGGCTGGTCCAGAGCTCAAACAGCCTTGCTTTATTATCCTGTCCCTGATTAGCCTCCATGTCACTCCCCCCTCCGAAGTAAACCACAATTATGGACACCCTTCCGTAGACTGGTGTCTCATGACTGATTGACTCATGACAGCAGGATATGATGAAGTGCCTCGTCTAAGGACTGTTTTGTGAGGTAGTACTTCCTAGTTCCCCATTTTATATGCGGGCATTGCTCTTCGATTGACAGATGTGATGTGGTTGTAATTTAGTTAGTGTTGTACCCTGATATCGATGAAGGCTGCACTTCCTGTTGATTGCTTCCATGGTGAATTGAACCAGAGCAGCATTTGTTTAGAAACGCCATCTTTCAAACTCCACGCTTCTCTTGCATGATGGAGGTGGTTCCCACTTCTCTATGATCGACCCCATTATCTCATCGGAACAAGGCAGGAAGTGAAGTGGCTGAGTCAGTATTTTCACACCGCTCTGGGGCTTTCTGAAAAATACGACGTGAAGCACCGGCCATTTGAAATAATACTCCTGACCCTTGCTGGACCGCTTCATGCCCGAGTGCCTGAAACACAACTCTTATGACCACTTCCTTTTTCAGAGAGGTCCACAGTCTAGCACTTAAACAGACATGAACCCGATGGCTGCAGTTCACCTTTTTAGGGGTGTCAGGGAAAACGGGTTGTGCTCAATTCTCAGAATCCCGTCTTGAACATTAGTTACCATGGATAAGCCATTAGCAGAGACAAGCTCGGCAATGGAGAGAAGAATTAAGAATAATATTCCTCAGGTTTAATTTTATATGCATTGAACCACAAGGAGTGACAAACAAAAAGCATATTAAAGGGAAAAAAAACTAAGCAGTTTATGCACATTAATCCTATGTGTGCATTTATTTGTTATACTGATGGCTTACAATTTGCATGCAGTGTAAATTACAACTAATAAACCAATTAAATTCTAAGAAACCACTCAGTCATATTCTAGTGCTAGAAGTAGCATTAGAGATAAACCGATATAGAATTTTAGGGCCGATAACGATAACCGATATTTATTGGTTTGTTGTGGCCGATACCGATACGATAACCGATAATATTACTCTTGAAAATTTTATTGCAGTAATTTTACCTACCACCAAATGATGGACAGAACTCATAATAGTCCTCAATAGTGCGGCAGTCAACAACATAACAGTAGCCTAGCCCTACAGCAGCGTTTCTCAAACTGTGGGTCGCGACCCACTACTGGGTCGCGGAGACATGCCAGATGGGGCGCAAACTGACGTGAAAAACAGGAGTTTTTTTTTATTTATTTTTTCTATCTGTAGCCTGGGCCCAGGTAGCACCCGATGCGCAATGGACGCACTGTGTTATTCATAGGGAAGCGCTCGTGTCAAGGCAGCTTAGTTGTCCCGACATCCATGAGATTTTGAACGTTGTTGTGAGAGTGGTGAATTTCACCAAAACCCGGCTCTTAAAAGCGTGTCTATTCTCCGCACTTTGCGAAGAGATGGTAGCTGACCAAAAGGCTGTACTGTTTCACAGCGAGGCAAGGTGGCTTTCCCGAGGTAAAGTGCGTGTTTGAGCTCCGAGTCACCTCTTCTTGGAAGAAGGGCGCATGTTTGAATCTGCAAGCACGTTCACTAATGAACATTCTTGACAAAGCTGGCCTATCTTAGCGATATATTTGATATAGGCCTATCTTAGCGATACATTTGAGTTAAATGTCCAGTTACAAGGCAAAGACAAACACCTACCTCACCTAGCAAATAAGATTACTGCATTCACCAAAAAAACTTGAGTAGGCCTATGGGACAGGCGCCTCGATCGCGACAGCCTATGCCTTTGAGATTTCTGAGCGAAATCGCTGAAACGTCTGATTGGGAGGCACTCTTGTGATCCCATGTATTAAACAGTAGGCCTACATCACATCCCTGCAAAGTTTATTTCAAATTTCCCAACCAGCAGTGCAGTATGACTGGATTATAGATCCATTTAATGCAGCATGTTGGCATTTCATTGAATATATTATATTATATAATAATAAATAAATACATAACACACATATTTCTGTTTTCTAGCAACATATTAGGAAGCATAGGCCAATGCTGTAAAATGGCCTATGCTTCCTAATATGTTGCTGGAAAACAGAAATATGTGTGTTATGTATTTATTTATTATTATATCTGCAGCACCAGCTGCTTTTAACTCTGATGAAGAGGATATATTTAGAACTTGTCATTATTTCAATAAATTTGACAATTTTAAGCTTGACCTAGCCTACCACTTTCTTAGAGTGATGAGGGATAGGTGGGGCTCGAGAATGCCCCCTTGATCAAAGTGGGGAATGAAAAAAAAAAGTTTTAGAACCACTGATCTAGTTTGTTAACTACCACAGTCACGAGTTGGGTCGCGATAGTCTATCATTTTTAAAAAGTGGGTCCCCAGAAAAAAAGTTTGAGAAACACTGCCCTACAGTATGTGTGGCTCCTTTAAGTGAACCTGACATCAGTGAATTGCGAGTGAGTGGCTAGAGAGTATGAATCGTTTTAATTTAGGACTAAACGCTCATAAACGGCTCAGCTGGGAATAAACTACAGTATAGTGACCAAATCAGAGTTTGTGAGGGAAACTTATGTTTAGTTTCAACTGAATAAAGCTGCAACTCCTCAGACTGTATCTTATGTCCGTCTACTCTGTTGCGCACAACCTGCTGCAGCAGAAATGAAAGGGGTTAGCCCCGAAGGTTTTAATAACTTATTATGATGACCTGTCTGGAACTGAAGCAGGAATGGTTAGCATATTTCTAGGTAGTAATACAAAACCCAAGCTAACGTAATGCAAATATAATACTAAAACACAACTTAGAACTAGGCCTACTTATGTACTCGTCCCACTAATGAGTTTGCTTATTTGTTTCCCCGATCAGCGCGGTAAAGTGCAAACACACCAGCACAAGACGGCTCTAGATAGGGCTGAGCTCCGCTCTGGTAAGGTTAAATGGCGGATCATTCACGAGACGATTTTGAAATGCACAGATTCCCAAATGAACGCAGATTTTGTTAGAGTGGTGAAATACATTCACACCGCCGACATTATATTGAGGAAAAAGTATAGCCAACCAAGCTCAAGTAGCTCAGTGTAGCCAGACGGACCTTATGTAGGCCTAAATTAGGACTTTAAAAAATATCGGCGCAAATTATCGGCCAGAATTCTGTTATCGGACTGATAATAATATTTTCATTTTTTCACTTATCGGCCAATAATATATCGGCCGCCGATATATCGTGCATCCCTAAGTAGCATCCATGACATGTTGGTTTGATACATGATTTATAATGGTGTTTACAAACGGAAGTTCGGGAGGAGCGTGACAGAATTTGCCACGCCTCCTTCTTCAATCAGTCAGGTTACTTATTCGCTGTCTACCTGCTGAAGTTGCAGCATCGATGTTACTCCGCTCGCAACCCACCACCTCCCCTTATGCCTTCCGTCTTCCATAGTTAAAGAATAAGGGGGTGTATGGCGGAATCCTGCCCGACTCCGGCACGATTCCACAAAGCACTTCAGGACCCTTGCCAGAGACTTCGCCAAACATGCTCTTCTATTATGCTTTTATGTTTTTATGCAAATTGTGGAATGTGAACTAGTAAACATGATGTATGCCTGTCAAGCCTGGGGTTGCGAATACTGTTGATGACCACCACACTGCCACAGCGTCCTGACTTGCACATGTCTCTCTCGCTCTCTCACTAGAAACACTGCAACTGGGACGCACACCAGGACTGTTTCGTCTTCCCCGCCAAAGAGACGATGATGAAATACAAGGTCATCGTCTCCACGCTGTTCACTGCAGGAAGGTAGGGCTAACTTTTGCGGTGTTGGATGTGTAGGTTGTGTTGCAACAGTGGCTACTCTGGGACACTCTTCAGCAAATGTCTTTTTGTGCATGCAGGCTCGTCTCTGGGGGAGTCCCTGTTGGCCACTTCACGCACATCTTTGTGGACGAGGCCGGACAAGCTGTAGAGCCAGAGTGTATCATTGGCATTGCAGGTAGAATACAGCACACTGGAAGACATGGTTACTATACCCACTATACATATCATACATTCATCACTTCAATGGGATTGCATTTGTTAAATTAATTAATTTCTTGATTAGTTACACGTGAGCATATTCATGTTATGTTAATTGCTGTTTTGGTACTAATGATGGTCCATTTTGGAGTGACTGGTGAAATGTTATGCTTTTACCAGTGCTCAGAGCCCCTACTGCTTGATATGCAAGTGAAGTAACATATGAAAGCAACAATGGAAGATGCCATTTATATTGTAGTATGTGTAGTCAATAACCGCTGACAGTGATCCAAAAAATGGTTTATTTACAAAGATATACAGAGTGTTTCCTCAGTACATGTCCCTGTGCCTACATGCGCTTCCTTTTGAGTTGTAGCACGTAGAGCATGTCCCTTATGGAATTGCCAATGTGTGTGTGTGTGTGTGTGTGTGTGTGTGTGTGTGTGTGTGTGTGTGTGTGTGTGTTCCTGCCAGGCTTGCTGCATCCACAGAAAGGCCAGTTGGTGCTGGCAGGAGACCCTGAGCAGCTGGGGCCCATCCTGCGGTCCCCACTGGCTCTGCGGCACGGACTGGGTAAGACTCCCCTCCCTTCCCCTGCACACACTGCACATGACACAGCACAACACAGCACAGCACAACACCTAAAACACAACACAGCACAACACCTAAAACACAACACAACACCTAAAACACAGCACAGCACAACACCTAAAACACAACACAGCACAACACCTAAAACACAACACAGCACAACACCTAAAACACAACACAGCACAACACCTAAAACACAACACAGCACACACCTAAAACACAACACAACACAGCACACACCTAAAACACAACACAACACAGCACACACTTAAAACACAACACAGCACACCCCTAAAACACAACACAACACAGCACACACCTAAAACACAACACAACACAGCACACACCTAAAACACAACACAACACAGCACACACCTAAAACACAACACAACACAGCACACACCTAAAACACAACACAACACAGCACACACCTAAAACACAACACAACACAGCACACACCTAAAACACAACACAGCACACCCCTAAAACACAACACAACACAGCACACACCTAAAACACAACACAACACAGCACACACCTAAAACACAACACAGCACACACCTAAAACACAACACAACACAGCACACCCCTAAAACACAACACAACACAGCACACACCTAAAACACAACACAACACAGCACACATTTATTTTTAATGCTTATGTCCTGGTACTTTTGTTGCTACTGATTGGAGAAAGAATATGTGAATGGACGAGTGGGAGAGCGGTAGAAGCATTGGAATTAATTGGATTAATTGTGAACCGAGCCTTGCTTGCCCAAGAAAGCATTGGAAATACATTTTCCAATACATGTGCAGATGCATGTTCCTCTGTCTCTCTCTTATCTGCTAGTGTAGTGCACAACACCTAGATTGACAGTGGAGAAAAAAAAAATGAACAAGATCAATATTAATAGCTAAAGATACACTGAATACTCAGTCCGCCTGACAGACTGTTCTGTATGGCATGTTAAAGATCATCTCTTAAGTGTTTAATAATTAATCAGGCTGGGGAGCAGTGCTCCCTGTAGTCTTGGTGTGTGAAGAGTCGAGTGCTTCAGCGATGACCTTGTGGGTGTTCCTCGTCTTGTTCACCAGGCCTTTCTCTGCTGGAGAGGCTGATGAGAGATTGCCCGCTCTACCAGAAGAGCAAGGACGTACACCAGTACAACGGACGCTTCGTCACCAAGCTGCTGCGCAACTACAGGTGATGCGAAACACACACACACACACTTCAGGAAGCACCACTGACAGTAACAAGCTCACAGAGACAGAACCTATGAATTAGTGCAGAATTGATATGTATCGCTATGTACAGAATTTATACTGTATGTATCGATATGTACTGAAATGCACATGCACAAGCATGCATATAGACACTACAGGCACACATGCAAATGATGCCCATGCATACACATGCATATAGACACTCATCAGTGCACACATGCAAATGATGCCCATGTATACAAGTATAAGTCAGTAAGTATATATACTCTTTTGATCCCGTGAGGGAAATTTGGTCTCTGCATTTAACCCAATCCGTGAATTAGTGAAACACACACAGCACACAGTGAACACACAGTGAGGTGAAGCACACACTAATCCCGGCGCAGTGAGCTGCCTGCAACCACAGCGGCGCTCAGGGAGCAGTGAAGGGTTAGGTGCCTTGCTCAAGGGCACTTCAGCCGTGGCCCGCTGGTCGGGGCTCAAACCGGCAACCCTCCGGTTACAAGTCCAGAGTGCTAAACAGTGGGCCACGGCTGCATGCATATAGACACTCATCAGTGCATCTAAACCCTCATGTAAACATGAGCCCCTACATTCACTCACAGACCATTTCTTAAACATCTCCCATCTTTTGTGCTGTCCTATGTGACGTTGCTATTTTGCATTGCTTCATCTCTCTCCTCCATATCGCTCCCTCTTCCTTTTCCCTCCTCTCTCTCTCTCTCTCTTTCTCTCTCTCTCTCTCTCTCTCTCTCTCTCTCTCTCTCTCTCTCTCTCTCTCTCTCTCTCTCTCTCTCTGACAACCCATTCATCACAGATCCCACCCAGCCATCCTCAAGGTGCCTAATGAGCTTTTCTATGACAACGAGCTGCAGGTGTTTGCCAACAAAATGGACCGTGAAGCCTTCTGCAACTGGGACCACCTGCCTAAAAAGGTTTGTTCAAATGACTTACCAGCATACCCTGTGTGTAGGGGTATTGTGGTCATTTTCCATTGAAAAGGCCTATGTACCACTCTGCAGTACAACTCGGTTGTCCTATTACTGTGGGTTCATGTGCTCACCTGTGTGCAGGGACTTGCCCATTATGACACCTTTCTTCACATGCACACCAAGCATAATCTGATCCTACTGAACATTAGGAAAGTGTCACTGAAACACATAAAAAGCAATTAAGAAGCACTTAGGAAAGCGTCCCCACAACACAAGTTGACATGACTAATAATGACAGGACTAATTATTGGACGCCTGGGAAAGTGTTAAAAACCATAAACCCGAGAACATTAATCATCAAAACCTTAAATTGAGACCAACTGAAGTCATACATTATTTTTAAAGGTAACTGTAGCGGGAATTTCTACTAATATGATTAGTTGACTTTCTGATAAGGACTCTGATTGGCTCGTCAACATGTCACCCGTGACATCTTCGATGTCACAGCGTGTCTTCTTCGATCAGGTTTTCCAGAGTGCTATTTTGTTTTTTTCCAGAGTTATTGGTATTATAGTAAACAGCTAGTGTGGTTTTCCACAACAGTATAGGCGACTTATTTGTCTTCCATGGCTGAGAACCTATACAGGTGTGAAGAAGCATTACAGGCATAGGCTTGCATCAATGTCAGTTTGAACCAATGTTCATTCCTGCCAATTCTTTTTTTCTCCTAGTCGTGGCATTAAAACTATTGAATTCAGCTGCATGCATGTGTTTTGCCATATCAGTATTAGTCCTATCTAAGATTCAGGTCTGTGTGTGTGTGTGTGTGTGGGACATACAGCCTATTCTCTCTGTTAAACACACATCTCTGCAAGAGGAAGTAATTAACGTGAGCAGAAGTGTATTTAATAAGATTTCAATAAGCCACTACAAGTCCACATGGAATACTCATCCAGAGTTATCGTGGAAGTAATTAAATTTGCAGTTGAACTAAATAGCTGAATAAAAAAAACCAAAGCTAGATTCAGCAATTATCTCTTGACATGGACAATTTGTAAAAGCCGGATGGATGAAAGTGATTGATATAAACTAGTAGGAAATAATCAAAGCTATGGCCATACAGATGAATGTCTTGGTTCCCTTTCCCTGTAAGTCTCACTGATGTTGTTTACCCCTGGTAGTTTTACGGTGCTGTAGGTTTCTGGTATGGTAAAATAAGATGTGTCCGAATTAATCTTATTGATTGAGGTGTGGCTCAATTCTAGACAATGGGAAGATCATATCATGTTTTGAGACAACCACTGCACAGTTTGCCAGTAACACTGACTGTTTCAAAATATTTCTAAAGACTAAAGACATTTACCCAGTCTGTGGAATGCTTTGTGTTAATAGATTCAAAGCTCATAAAACAGATTTAAGCTCATTAAAAAGACATGTGCTTTACAGATCTTTTCACTTGACTGGTTGTAAATGTCTACATATAGAAGCTAATGTGTTTACATTTCCATATGGCACATGCTCAAAGTTCCCCTACAAAATATTATCCTAAGTTTAGTGCTGTGTGTGATTTGATTGATTGTGACTGATTGCACTGCAGGGGTTCCCTCTCGTATTCTGTGGGGTGATGGGCAAAGACGAAAGGGAGGCCAACAGCCCCTCCTTTTTCAACGTGACTGAGGTGGAGACCCTTATCAGCTACCTCACGAAGCTAATGGTCACCCAGGGCAAGAAGGGTATTCCCAAACTCAGCTCCAAGGACATCGGCATCATCGCCCCCTACAGGAAACAAGTAAAGAGACACACTTTTTTTTTTTTCTCGTCGTCCATAAAAATAAAAATAAAAAGATTTTACTGGATGTTCACAGCCCTGAGATGTTCTTTCAGTGGATGGAAGTTGCCAAGTTGAGCCTACGCAAAAACTTCAAAAAAAAGGATTCACCCCCCAACCCAATAACCTCTAGTTGTACATTGAGCAGGACAGAATGAATGGCAGGATCTCTGGTGGACAATGTTTTGATTTGCTTTGGGCACTTGGTCTGAATGAGTGGTGTGTTTGTATTTTGAAAAGGTGGAGAAAATTCGAAAGGCCCTCAGAACTGTGAAAGAGCTAAGCCAGTGGAGTGACATTAAGGTAGGTGCAGTGCAGTGTTGATGATGAAGAAATGTCATTAAAGGAGAGTTGTGTTCCTCAGCTTAAGGTGGTGGCCCAATACTGCCATTCAGAAACAAAGTAAAATGATGCAAAAATAAATAACCAAAGACACAAACAACATAATTTATAATGAACAAAACAGGGTAAAATAGGGTAATCTGAATGAGCATTATACTAAGCTATCCCACTGTTGTAGGTGGGCTCTGTGGAAGAGTTTCAGGGACAGGAGAGGATGGTCATCATGGTGTCCACTGTCCGCAGCAGCGTCAACTACGTCAAGATGGACCAAGACTTTAACATTGGCTTCCTCACCAACGAGAAGGTGACAGACTCTTTTCTTTAAATGATCATCAACCATGTAACATAATCACAAACTAGGCCTAGATATCAGCTGCTGCAAATTAAACTAACTGTATCGACCTAACCCCTAATCGATTTAGCAAGAAATTATCAATTGCCAATTTGATGATCATTTATAGTGGCCTGTTCAAATGATGCTGAACGATGTGTGGTCTGACATTACATTGCCCGACATGAATACAACTATAACTGTAGTGTGTATAGTGTACAGTTTCACTTTGCATCTCTATAGCTGCTAGTGCTTTTGTTTTTCACACATGGGCCATAGCTCACAGTCGACTGGTAACCACACAGTTCCTGCTTCACAGGAGGCGCCCCCTTACTTCATGTTGAAGTGTCCTTGAGCAAAGCACTGAGCCGCTGCAGCTAGCGCGCTGTTTGGAGCTGTGCTTGGCTGCCTTCACTGTCGGCACCTGACTGTATGTGGGAGGCCTTGGTTGTAAAGGGCCTTTGAGTGCTCAGAGGAGCTCCAGGAGTGCTATACAGCGCTGTGCTGTGAATTTATTTAGTTATCAGGCCTGTTCTACAGCAGAGGCCATAGAGAGCAGCTGCCTGCCTCCACACGGCACGCCTATGGGTTTAATATGCATAGCACAGCTTTACGATTCAACTCTTACTCTTAAACTCTTGACCTTACTCAGGGTCATGCAAGAGAATGCATCACAAACTAAAAGTGTAAATATGTAATTGTGCTGTTAAGTTTTGATACAGAACCTAGACTACTGAGCTGTGTGTTCGATATGTATGCTGGAACCATCTTAAAGCAAGTCATTTCTTCCCATTCTGAGACTTCAGTGTGTTTCCATAGAGATTTAATGTGGCAATGACCCGAGCCAAAGCCCTGCTGGTTGTGGTGGGAAACCCTGTTATACTCAAGAAGAATCCTACCTGGGAGAGGTGAAAGGACACATCTGCCATCTGTTTTCATTTTATTTTATTTAATGTAATACATCACATTATTTTTTAATGTTAATAAATCACATTATTTTTACAGTAACACGATTTTTTTAATTGGTGCTTTGAAAAACACAAAGGTGATATGAATAAATATAAATACCGGTAATCGAGAATAACCGTTTCACAGCACATTTCATAGATTTTTTGTCTCAGCTCATTGTATTATAATATTCGGTCAGAGAAACCTCATTACATCATGTGTGTGTGCTGTGTCCAGGTTTATTAAGTACTGTGAAGAGGAGGGAGGCTACACTGGCTTTGACTACAGTGATGCAGAGGGGGAGGAGGATGTGGTGGACAGACTCGCCGCCCTCCGCCTCAACCTGGAGTTTGACGGTAGGTGCTCTAAAGCTGAGGGCTGAATGTTTGATTATGGCCATCCATGTAGTGGTTATTGGACCACCCTCTGTGTCATTTGAAACTGAATAATGAAGAAATTAATATTTTGTCCATTTGGGTATGGGATAGTTGCCGGATTCTTAAGGTTATGTAGTAGAAGTAATGCATTATATGTGATATATGTTATTTAATATAAAATTATTTGATATTCAGATATTTATGTTATCTATTTTGCTAAGATTAATATTCCTTAAAGTTGCTTCAGAAAGATTCACTGGAAGCATGATTTAGTTTGTTGACTGTATATCTGCCGTGTCTGTGTAAATGTCTGTGCAGAGCTGGAGGAGAGTGCTGTCCAACAGCATGAACATCCTGAGTGGCGGAGTGAACAGTGATTGCCTGCATAGCAGCCACATCTGGCCCACATCCAGCCCAGATCCTTGCCAGACTCTGCATCGAACTGGGCTGGCTAACAAACTGCCCTCAGTTCCTGCCAAGACAATCAACCAGCCCGCTCACCCAATCCTCCGCTCAATACAACCGTTTAAGTAGAAAATGGTGTGCTGAAATCACACCATCCTTTTACTGTGATCATTAGTTTCCTTTAGTCTGAACCCGAAATCCAACATTAGCACTTTGAGTCATTTGGTCACTTAGAATCCACATGGACAAGTTCTGTTTCAATTTATATTTTTGCATATGCGCACTTCCCTGGGTTTTGCCCTTGTAGAAGGTACTGAAACAGGCATCCATGCTGTCTCCACGATCTCTGTGCTTAATGAAAACCAAAGACCAAAAACTGTTCATTTTTATTTCTGTCATATTTTCTTTTCCCTTTGGAATTACACCTTGTTAACATTATCGCTAGTCAGATTAGACATCCCAAACTTCCCCCACATAGTTGCTGTGGTCAGATTGCAACATGACTAAGTAGTGACTTATTGAAAAATGTTATATCTGAAGGCCTTTGGGGAACTATTCAAATTATGCAGATCATCTCTGCTACTTTACCATAGTTTGTTGTCCTTACATTATTATTACAGAAATTATTACAGATTATTTCAACAACATTTATGAATTACACATATTAATTTACAAAAAAGGACTGCAACTGAAAACCATGTCCTTCTCAGTGATGTTTTCCCGTTTCAATAATTCCAGGAGAGGCTTTCCACTAGGGATGTTTTTTCTTAACAATAAGAGAATACTTTACACCTTTCACGCTTGATAGCATCTGACTCTGGAATAGATATGAGACTCCTGTGTGGTGCTGAACACAACCAAATCAGGGCCTGTATCTGTCTCAAAACTGGCTGTCATCTGGTTTTAATAGTAAATGAGGCCCCAGCGTGACTGGCTGGGTCACCTGCACCAAACACCGGGGACTCGGGCTCGATTCCCACACCGTGGTCCACCCTGGATCCCACCCCGACCCTCTCACCCCCCCCCCCCCCATCACATTAAAGGCATTCAAAAAGCCCCCCCAAAATATATACTTTAATAGTAAATGGGATTGTTTTTTCATACCATTCCCGCAGTAAAAAAAGCTTTTGCTGTAATCAAACTGTAAAAGCAATAAAAAAAAAATGTGTGGATTCTGTGAACTGATTTGCTTTTCTAAAGGATTTCTTGACCATGAACAAACACAGGGTCAATCTGCTGAAGTATCACCATATTTGTTTAGTTTTTGCTGATGTAGTTTGAATGACAAAACATACACACAAGGTAATGCTGAATCTTCTTCTCTCAAAAATAGTTTATTAACATTGGTTGGTTTCACTTAAATCAAAACATTCACTACAACACTAGTTCTGTTTACAAAGCCTTATAATAATCCAGATTTATACGAAAGCTCATTGTTATGTCTTAATACTTCCAGAAAAAAGAAGATAACACAAAACACTTAGCAGGAATTGTTCCCCTCGTAGAGATGGAGGCTTTGAAGGGCCATGTTGAGCTCATGCGGACATTGACGTTTTACAGGTCTGGTTATAGCTAGTGCATTTCTGATGAGGGGGGCCATCAAACCCCAGCATAGAGAAGAATAAAATAACCAATGGCCATGCTGTTGGGATGTTACCACTGCTTTAAGCTGATAAGTAGTGGGGGCTTTTCTGCTGATGTGAGGGCTTATGCTGTGTGGTTACATGTTGTGGCATTGTGCTGTTCACCTGTGTGTGCTTACCCCTCACATTACCTTTCTGACTACCCAGAATTCCTTGGCAAGTTGTAAATGTGGGGGAAGTGGTATATGGTCCTTACTGAAGTCTGTGTGTGAGTGTGAAACAAGCTGTGGAACATTGCACATCATGCCTTGCCCTAAAATAAATGGTGTTCAAACTAGTTAACCACAGACAAGACTAAACTAAACAAAACAACAAAAAAGTTAATTGAATTACTGGCATTATGTTGTTCTGATACTACACACAACCCACATGGACAGTCTTGAGTATATTAAAGAAGTTGGGGAGTTGTTTAGCTGCAGAAGTCTGCCAAATTAAGAGCTTCCAGTGGTACAGTACTTACAGACCTCAGCTAACCCTCCAAGGGCATCCACATATTACCCAAAGGTAGTTGAATGGGGGGGTCAAATGACAGTCTAACCCAGCCAACCAGAACAAGTCTCACTCCCACGCCTTACCGGTAATCACCACCACTCTCTTGGAAAGATTGCATGCCACTGGTGAGAAGGGATCATGTGACAAGCTCTGCCTCTCATACAAACACACCTCTTCTTTAACAACACTGTAATCTAATACACTCTCAACCTGGCTCCAGGGACCTGGGGACACTCCTCACTGCTGACTGATAGGGAGCACATAAAACAAAAGGAGAAGTGTTCCTGGTGAGTGTCATCAGCTTTACTCTGGGAGACTCGTGCACTCAAGAGAATTCCGGCACTCCCAAACACCGATGAGGTGAAACCCCTCAGGGACTCGAGGCTGAATGAAACATGTACTAGATAGACACAGAGAGAGATGACTTCTGTTATCTGCTCCGTGTTCTCAATCACACACAGGGATCTTCCACTTCTCTCTCACACATTCCTTTGGCCTTTTGAGGAAATATCATGGAGACTTGAGTACATGAGTAAGAGACATGGTCATTAGCTGACTCTGGAAGCTGTCGGATCTGGGGACGGATCAGATCCAAGTCCGGTCCAGAGTCCACCACTGTTATGGTAAATTACAGAGCGCAATGCTGCTGGAGGCTAATTCATCAGACACGGAGGCCCCATTCATTACGATGACGCCTGCTGCTGCAGTGGACGCACATTCATCAACAAATGGCACGGCACAGCACAACCAACAGCTAAGGTCAACCTAAATACCTGGGGAGGTCAATTACATGCTGCTGACTGCGTGCAATGCATTATGGGAAGTACAGTCTTGGGGCAATATTCTTTTGTTGTTAGTAAATCTTTGAGTAAACATGAACTGTGGAAACAGTGACTAGACAGAACTGGCAGAGTATACACTAGGGAAAGGTCTGTTCTCTGATTGCTCTACCAATCTTGACCCCGATTTACTGAATCTAACTGCATCCCATCATCATCTTTGTGGAATTTCATCCAAAGCAGAACAAAGATCGTACACTTTTATCAGCTTCTGGAAATGTCTTTGAATTCAGTAAATTCTCAACCAATACAAAGCCACTTCATATAAAGCATGCACTTTCATAGCGATGCCCTTCCAATTGAAAAACATGCTGACCACCAATCTGAAACAGAGTACTAATTTAGTATCTAGGAATCTAGAGTCTCTCGTCTCTACTGTGGAACAGAAGGCACACAGGTCGCCTGTCAATCACATCGGGAAGGCACTGAGCAACCACCAGCTGACTCTCGCTGACCTGCCGTCAAGCCCTGAATGCCCATGTGTTAGGGATAGGGGCTTGAGGAAGGCTCCCATGCCAAAGGGACAGGCTCTATCAGTCCTGACCTCACCCGTCCAGCTCTGGAACCCAAACATGGACATTCTTTAAACCTGTGAGGTTACGGTGACACAGGAGTTAAACTCTCCGAGGCCACTTGAACTCTGTTTAGTAGCGATTGCTGACGTTTGGCCTCTCTGCATAGTAGTTTCATGTGACTAAGCCAAGCCAGGGGCTGAGAACAAGAGCAGCTCTCAAGGCCCTGCCTGCGCTTCAGCAGCACAGGGGTTACCGGAGGGGTGGCAAGGAGACGGGCGGCGCCGGACTGGGGCACGGCTAATCAGGAGAAGTTCAGTCATCCGCACAGTTTCTGCATCTAACTGACAAACGCTCTCGGTTTCTCCACTCTGGGAACATTAGACCTCAACCTGGCCTTCACTTTGAGCGGGGGCCTAAATATTCAGAGAGAGGGGGGGGGGGGGCTGTGCTCAACAGCTGAACATATTTTTTTGTTGCTTTTTTTTTTTTAAGTCTGCCGTCGCCTGGCTAAGATCGGATCCAATTTGACTTTTCCGGCAGGCCGACGGAGCCCATGTCCGTGGCACCAACCGAGTGCACTATTGTGTGGAGAAGAAAAAGGAAAAAGCCCAGCTAAACTACCAGTGAACAAAAGTATGTGAAAAAAGGCTGATATCCTTGAGTAAAAAAAGATGCTTCAGCATGTGCACACAAAAGGCACTGATTCTAATAATCAACTCTGAGACTGAAATAGTATGACGACAACTGAACTCCATAACGTTGAGCTGTTTTTAGATCAGCTGAGCGCGTGATAGGTGGGAGAGGTCCTTTGGCCTGTGTGGGAAGGAAAGTCCATATTTCACAAGGACAAGGAGGAAAGATCAGAGTACAGACATAGACACACCAGCTATCTTTTCCTTACTGCACACCAAGTAACAAACATAAAAACACAAATACCCATTGTGCTGACAGAGAGAAATAAATCAAGGCAAAAAAGAGGAAAATTCAATACCTAATCTGTGTTACAGGCCAATCTAGCCTTGCTTTTTTATTTTACAAATGCATGTTTACTTTTAACTTTTTTTTTTCTTGCACTTGCGCTCATGGTCCTTCTCTTGTTGGCGTGAAATGTGAGATACAGTACAAAGATGCAGTTTGGTAAAGACCACTCCTACGTTTCTTCTTTTTCTTGTTTTCTTCTTAAAATTTCTTCTTGGTCAGTTGGTGGTGCATGGATGTGGTGGAGAGGAGGGTATATATTGAGGGGCTGGGGAGGTGAGCAGAGGGTGTGGGGTTGCATTCCCCCTCCTCTCCCTCCTCACAACAGGAGGCATCCACCCCTCCTCTTGCGCTTGCGCACCTGTAGCGCCGCCCTGGTGGCCATCTCGAACACGTCCCGCACGCCGTCCTTGGTCTTGGCCGAGCACTCCAGGTAGCCGAAGGCGCTGATGCGGTTGGCCATGTCACGACCCTCCTCGGGCTTCACTGGTTCCTAGGAGAGGGAGGAAAGGACACACATTGTCACACATGTTGACATTTACGTATAAAAAACATTTTTCATTTAAAGAGTCATATTACTCTACATGATTATCATATAGCTTTTTTTCTATAAATAAAATATTTTTATCTGAAACACTTTCCCCCATTTTTTATCTGAAACACTTTTCCCCATTTTCTGTTGGTGAAATCTTCCCTGAAAATCAGAAGTCAGACCAGCTGTGTAATCCACACACTACCAATCACTAAAAAACATTTCCGAGCACTAGGTACTCTGCTCCGCTCTTTTATCTTTTCATCCTGAGTTACAGCATCTGTCCTCTGACACGCATTGTTGAAGACTTCCTGCTGTTTTGTTCTCAGTCTCTCTAATGACCGAGGAGACTGGACGTGGGTCAGCATTCTGCGCGAAGCCTCCCGTTAATAACACACCTAATCCTGCCGGGTCCGCACATCGCCCACATGCCGGAGGCCGCTGTACCGCGCGATCGTGAGACGGGGATAATTAACGCGATTTGAGAGTTGTGATTATGCACGTTCATCTCAGGAAAGACCCTCAGGAGTTAGACACAGGACAGCCAATGTAAACACGGCTTCCTAAATGAGATGTCTATGGCCACACACACACACACAGGGTGTGAGCACCTGCATTTGACCACTTACATGGACTCCTCTCAATTAATTCCACGGCTCATTCAGGTTGCATAATCTCATTCCCTCCTCCACTTCCACACACTCTAACTCAGTGGTCCCCAAACTACGGCCCGCCACCTCATTTTGGGTGGCCCCCCAAAACATGTCTGTGGTATATAGCATCTGGCCCGCACGGGAGTACGACATCGTCAAACTATATAACGTAATTTCCCCCATTCATTCTCTATGGCGAGTCTTAACAGTACACGTGTCTCTTTTTGTCCACTGGTGGTTGTTTTGGCGCTGTTTCGCGTTTACCATCGAAAACGGAATGAAATGTAGGCCTACCTGCAAACAATGTAAGAGGCCTATGCTGACTACATCAGTGCTCAAAGTATTCTAAAAGTTTATCAATCAATTGTTAATAATAACTAACTAACTAACTTCTATTCAAGTCATATTTCTGGGACTTCCTGGGATAATAATTATTTCTATTTTTTATTCACTCGTTTAAATGTTCATCCAAATTCACAAAGTTCTCATCAAAGTGAGTGAAAGTTAGAATGGTGGTCATTTCAGATGTTTCACTTCATAAAACTTGAGAACTTTAAATTATTTGTAGGATATTGCTTGTTCACAACTTGAGCTGTGTATGCAAAGATACAGAGTTCACACATTATAAATAAAATATACTTTTGGGACTCCCTGCTAATACTTTTGGGAATGCTAAAGTCTTTTTATTCGTATTATTTAATTTGAGCTACATTTTACATGGCATGATGGCAATATAAACACAGCTAACAATGGTATTAAATTGCATTAGCCTATGATTAAATATAATGGAATATTCAACTAAGGTAGACTAAGGTTTGCCCTCTTCCTCCCTTACATGTTTTCTTTTCCGTCTCCGCCTGCTCCTTCTCTTCCTTCCTCCATTCTTTACCATCTTTTCTTTCTCTCCATCCACAACTCTATCACTTTCTCCCTGCCTCCCTCCGGTGCAGAACTGATTGCTATGCATGCGCTGTATAAGCCTGCTGAGTCCCCTTCACGTGGCTATGCTGATGTTCTGCAGCCAGTGTGTGAGTGTGTTTGTGTGTCTTTGTGTGTGCGTAGGAATGGCTGACCAACCACATGAGTCAGGCCCAGCAATCAGGCAGACCAGTGGGGCTGTGTGGGTGAGTGAAGTGAATTTGGGTGATGACATATGGAGCATAGCATTAGTTCAGGCAGGCCATGAAGTCACGCCCAGCAACTTGGCTAACTGCTTAGCTGACTCCCCAGCTGATTGATCAGCTGATCACTCGCTCTTATATTGGTGGACATCATTCAGGGTGCCCTTTTTAAGCTGCCGTAGCCTGCCTACTCTTGCCGCTTGCTCTACAAGCCTTTTTGCAACCCACCTCCACCCCATCTCCTCCTCATACTAGACATACTTATCAATGTCAAGTGCTGACATTGATGTCTGGTCTGTTCTGTACCCTATGGGAGGTTTATCTTGCTGCTCCCAGAACAGAGCCATACCGCCAAATGAAACATTATGCATTGCAAATACTAATGAACTATCTGGACAAAGTGGTCCTGACTGAAATGAAATAGTGAGAGTGTGTAACAAGAGTTTGTCATGACTATGTGCTTGGTCAGAGGGCTGTGGATATTAAGAGTTAGCATACGCTAAGGGCCATACATTAGACAGGCTGTACAGACAGCCAGTGGGGAGGCGAGGCAGACAGCACTGGGAGATCAGCTTTTTCTTAATTAAAGACAGTAGGATGCTGACAAGTGAGATGACAAATGGAAGACAAAGAAGCCCTGAAACCTATGGAGTGCCTGGGAGGGGATGGTGTGTGTGTGTGTGTGTGTTTGTGTGTAGTACCTGCTTCATCTTAGCCAGCTCCCGTCGTGTGTGCTCATCGTTCCTCAGGTCTTTCTTGTTCCCCACGAGGATGATGGGAACGTTGGGGCAGAAATGTTTCACCTCAGGGGTCCACTTTTCTGGAATATTCTCTGCAACGACAAGAGCAAGCAACATTTAAATCAAAACTAATAACAAATCAGAGACAGACATAATCCACAAACACATTCTCAAACTACTGTAAAAATGTATAAACATGATGCATGGCCTTCGTAGGCCATTATTATAGTCTTTGCACAGCATTCTGGTTACGTGCCACATGCACTGTGCAATGCATATTCAGCTGATTTAAAGCTGCATAATATATGTGTTGTCAAAACGTGGATTACGCAATGACCATAAAGAAGTTGCTCAGAGTGATGGATTAGGCCTCCAGAACACGGTTCAATCCCACGGGGCCCTTCAGTTACTCAACAGGGCTTAGAAACGCACTGACAGAATGTAGTATTGTACCAGTGCTGCGGAGTAGCAAAACTTACGTTTTTGGGATTAGGACACATGTGTGGGAAAGCAGAGAAATAAGGACAAATAAAAAGAGACAGATCTAATTCTGGGTTTTGGCGTGATGGTGTCCTATAACATAGTCAAGCTCAGCCTTCCCTGAAATTTGAGAGATAAAGTCAGAGGCTTGTCGAAAAGAGAACTCAAAACTGACTGTTTTGTCAGGTCCATATCATTGAGTGATGTCACTTAATCATTGAGTGATGAGTGATTGAGACTTAATCATTTGTCCAGATAGTCCTGATTAATCACTAAATCATTGAGTCCTAAGATCCCTAAGGGATCTTCGGCCCAAAGAAAACTGTGTGACTTAGCTAACACCGCTTTGTGGCACAGTCATTTCAAAGAGTTTTCTATTATGAACAGCTCTCATGTTATAAAAACACTTTTTCACACATCCTTTCTCACACACACACGCACACGTTCATAACATAACATGTCAAACCCTTCACAAAAAAAGACACATACAAAGGGAGATCGCAGCCTACAGACAATGCAAGGTCCAGTGCATGCCCAGTCCAGCCCATGCACTGCACCGACCTGTACAGCATCTCATCTGCTCACCTAAACTGTCGGGGCTGTCGATGGAGAAGCACATGAGGATGACGTCTGTGTCTGGGTAGGAGAGGGGCCTCAGCCTGTCGTAGTCCTCTTGGCCTGCCGTATCCCACAGCGCCAGCTCCACCTGGGTCAGACACACACACACACATCAGACGCGGTGCATAAATAGGCCTACACAACATCCACATCACACGACAGCCTACAATGTAGTGGGATAGAAACATAAACCCCTAAACCCCCCCAACGTCACTCTGGATAGAGGCCGGCAGGAATTCAGAACCATTCAGAGGTCCACAGAGCTGCTGATCTGCAAGTCCCAGAATGTACCCCACCACCCAGACTGCTCAAGACTGCCCTATCGGATTTGTTCCAAGAACACGTTCGCCTTCACTTGCTTCTTTATGTTGTCTTTGTCTACGTTTTTGTGTTAAATGCTTTGAGTGACTTTTTGTACTAGAAAATGTGCTATATAAATACATGCTTACTTTACTTTTTTACCCCAGAATAATTCTGACACTTATAATTTAGTCTCACACACACACCTAGTGACATGATCATGTAGTCATCTAGTAACATGCTGGCCCACTGCTGCATCAGTACATCATGAGTGAGGCCCTGTATTTGTCTGCTTCATGAGCAGGTAATCTGCCTCTCTGGTTAATATTAAACTACTAGCAGTAACCACCATCGAGAAGAGAAAGTAGCAAACACATGTGCTTTACCATGTGTGTGAATGTAGAGTGTGTGTGTGTGGAAGGGGGTTGGGGGTTCAAACCAGAGCATTCGTCTAATGATTTCCTCTTTGAGTGTCCCCCCCCCCCCCCAAGGACTACAAAATAAACACCAGACCAAAAGGAGGAAGTACAAAAAAGGATCCAAAAATTCCGACTAGGAACGTCCATGGCTTTAAATGGAGAATTGGTACCATGTGAGCCCTTCCTTGGGATTCATCATCTAGAAACTAACACAAACAGATTCCCCCCCCCCCTCCCCCTCCAATGACGCCAGTTCCCAGCTAAGCCTCACAGGGACACATGCGAGCAAGTTCCTGAGATATGCAATGCTCATCAAGAGTTTTAAGAATGTTTGTGCTTTGCATTGTATGCAGTTGCCAATCTAACCTACTCTACTAACTAGAGTACGATTGATGCACATGTGGTCTTGGAGGAGTACTCAAGGACTACTCAACGTAGTGTTGAGTGGTATAAACACATTAAATTAAGTTAAATGACTTGTTTGCGTGGCCAAACCCTCCTTTATAACTGGGCAGAAACAGCAGGCCGGACGGCTGTGGGCTCCAGCCAGACCCAACTCTCCACTGGGACTTCCAGGCCTCATTCTGCCACATTAGTTTGGGAGCCTTGGACAGGGGCCTGGCGTCATCCAATCACATTCAATTAGATTAGGGGAACGGCTGGGACAAATAACACCAGATACCTTCGGCCTTCCTCGCCGCCAAACACCGTGCTCTCTGCAAAGGGGCACCTTTGGAGGAGTCTGATTTGAGTCACTCTGATAAATGCTTTCCAGGGAAAACAGCTCAAGCGTCACGGCCGCCATGACACGGCGGGGCGAGATAGATGCAGGGCCACGGGAAGCAGGTATTACTCAGTGTTCCCAAAATAGCCGTCCACAGGGTCTAACAAAGTGTAGGCAGCCACCACGGGCCCCTGCTTGAGTAATGAGCCCAGAACCAGGCTGTGTGTGTGTGTGTGTGTGTGTGTGTGTGTGTGTGTGTGTGTGTGTCTTCTGGAGGAGAAAAAAGAAATGGGAAAAAGAACAATAAAAGAAGTTTATATTTAGCCCTGGCTCAGCCTCACAGAAGGTGCAAGAAGTTGAATATGAATATGAGAATGTGATCTCCGCTAGGGGATGGCATAGTTTAAATCCTGGATGTCGGGTGGACAAGATTGCCAAGTTTGCTGATCTGTATCCAATATAGCTCAAAACGAGGCGGTTGTGGAGGAGTGCGGTCCATTGGGATGGGGGGTGGGTGACGCCAGCGTAAGCATAGCGACGGGGATCGGATCCTTAGCTCTACATTTCCTGTGCATGAGAAACAATGCGTTTTCTCCGCCCCCCCCTCCTGCTGTCAAAGAGGAAATGAGCCGACCCATTTATCAAGGCAAGTGGGGGGCGGTGGGGGCTCGGGGTCTGAAAGGGGAAAAAACTGGGGACGGCCAGACATCCCACGTTTCCACTCTGCACAGGAAACCAAAGAGTACAGCCATTTCCTGTTTTTCACCAGATGCCTTGATACACTAGGTGGTCAGTGGGGGGGATTTTTACAGAAGAGGGAGCCACTGGGGATCTGAAATATCGCCCACCCCCATCTGAAAGAGAATATCCTTACAGCACAGCTCGGGTCCAGTCTCATGATTAACCCTACTGTCGTGGTCATTGTCTTTCAGCTCCGTGCCAAAAAGAGGACTTACTAACAGGAATCTCCTGATGGCTGCAGCTGATTGGGCAAATTTGTCACTGTGTGAGGAACGAGGGTTGGGGAGTTCACTTAATAAAGTTATGCAAGCTCTTAGATCAGATTATAAATCATATTAGATCAGAGGACAAAGGTTCACTAAAACGGCAACATGCAGAGCTCCTGAAAGCTTCGAGAGAGATTATTTATGGAATGGGTAGGGCAAACGGTCAATGTCATATGTGCATGTACATACTACATACAATACACATGTACACATTTATAAAAAAGATCCAGGTTAATAGCTCAACACTACTTTTCCCTAACTAGGAATGGCCGGTGCAACCTGATTAATTTTCATGATAAACCTTGTGGTCGTGGTCGCTGTCTTTGAGCCCCACGCCAAAAGTGGACTCACTAACAGGATCTCCTGATGATTGCAGCTGATGGGGATAATGTGTCACTGTGTGAGTGAGTGAGTGATCAGGGAGCACTAACCTGCTTGCCGTCCACTTCAATGTCAGCGATGTAGTTCTCAAAGACAGTGGGCACATACACCTCTGGGAACTGGTCTTTACTAAAGACGATGAGGAGACAGGTCTTCCCGCACGCTCCATCTCCCACAATCACCAACTTCTTCCGGATGGCGGCCATACCTGAATGAGAGAGGAAGACAGAAAGAGTGAGTGAGTGAGTGAGTGAGTTACAGATAGTGAGAGAGAAAGAGAGAGACAGACAGAGAGATTGGGGCTCATATCAATAGATACTTACTTAGAATGGCCATACAGAGGTAGTGGTTCAATATGTGCTCCAAATCGAAAGATGCCAAGAGAGGCTGAATGGATTTTCAATAGTTTGAAAGACAGTTATCTACTGTGCAATGGCAAGAATACATTCTCTTCCTCTCTCAAACACACACACACACACACACACACACACACACACACACACACACACACACACAACAAAAACATACAAGTCACACACACACACACACAGAATAAAACTGGAAAAGATTTTTTTGTGGTTGTGTACAACTGGAATGCAGCGGCCAGTTGATGTGTCCACTCAGAAAAGGGGGAGGATGAGGGAGCCAGGGCTGGGGGCTGAGACAAGCTGAGGCAGGCTGGGAGGGAGGGGAGATCGGGCTACTCACCGACCACACCCTGTACTTTCCTCTCCTCACTGCATCATACAGGAAAACAGGGCAAAAAAATGGCCGGAAGCCCTAACAGCTGGAGAAGTAGTTAGCCACCCCCAATAGGACACCCCCCCTCCATCCAAAAAAAATTAATTGCCCAGGCTGGTTTATAAGAATTGTCCTACTATATGATTACTTTTGACTACCCAAAATAACTTTTGCAGGACACTCAACGTTACAGGATAGCGTGTTTTGTAGCTACTAAATAGGCTACAACATTTCCCAGTTTTCAGAGATGAAACTCTGCCTGTTGTCTGACCACTGGGGTAGGGGGAATTTTAGAGGGACCTTCATTGGCTGCTCCACACTTCCAGCGGATGCCATGTTGAAAGACATGAGTTAATAGGAGCGCAAGCGCTGGGTCTGGAGTAAAGACCCTCAGAGGGAAGTTCGCTTTCATCCTGCTGCCTCTGGCTCAAGGTCGGCCTGCTGCTCAAAAAGCCTCCTAATTACACAAGGATCGGGATATTCCAGTCACAATTTCTTTGGGATAGGAAAATGATTGGCCAGTGATGTTCATTACAGTTTTCATTTAGTGGGTGACCCAGTTCAGAGTCTACAACAGTACAAACTGGACAGGGGGCAATAAATCATGGAGCCAAGCGGCGACAGTGAGCACTTTAAGGACTGACCCAGCTGTCTTCGGAAGTGCGCAAGGAAATGTTGTTCCTTTGTTTCTCTCCTGAGCACGTCTTAGTCACCTTCAACAGAAATAGCAACAACGTCGTACATTCTAGTCTGCATATGCTCAAGCAACATGCCAGGGAAGGAAGCAGAGTATTGTTTTGCTACTCCACTGCAGAACATAAAGACCAATGAAGACTATACCATAAATGCAATCCATACACAAGAAAATACAGGTAGTGACAGACCTCCAGAGCTCTGACACAGAGAAATATGTTAAGACTTAACTGAGAAACCACCATCTGAATTGGCAGGAAATCCTTCCCCAAAATATATCCAAACATTGATACAAACCACATGACAGTCCACATGCATATTTAAGTGTTTCCTAGTATTGTGTGATTTGGAATGGCTTGAAACAGTACATGTGAGGTGCGTTGATAAATTTACTTTCAAATGAGCACAGTGTTGCACAGAGCCGGGTTAGCGTAGCGTAAAGCAGAGCAGAAGTAACGGCCACTCTGAGAGAAGATGCTGTGCAGACCTGTGGGTTATTGAGAGAAAAGTGGGAGGATTATAGGAGACCCAAGGCTCCCTATTTTCCCCCTGAATGTTTGTGCCTTTTATCAGCGAGGAACATGGCATAATTATACTTGCAAAGCCTATGAAAATGGTAATGAGCTTCAACGACTGAAATCATTTGATGAGAAAGTACCCTCTTTGAAGCAATGAGAAAAAGTGTGTCTGCACGGGTTGGGGGAAGTGGGTCCCCCTCTCGACAAGTGCCCTTGGTCTTGGTTGAGTGATGTCTCTCAAACTGATATGCAACATAGCTGAAATCCTCCATCTAGCCCCCCCACCCCCTTCAAATAAACCCGCACGGAAACGATGTCAGAGTGAAATATTGCCACCACCCTAAAAAAAAACACTGCATGCCATTAGGTAAAAAATCATCAGTCGCTAGCGCTAATCTCCCCACTAAGCGCTTCCGACCCCTCGAGAGTCGTTCTGGGGGCACATAATGCCATGGCAATTTCAACCAACAGGCAGGCAGCCCTAAGCCAAAGGGCCATTCCGGCTCTCGGTGATCGGAGGGCGACGTGTGTTCAGTGACTCTCTGGGCCTCTGCAGCGGGTGTGTGGACAGGAAGAGATATCGGCGATGGGTTGGAGGGGGCATGATGAATGGGTGGCACTGGTTGGGCACATCTGTGCATTTTGCCCCCTACCCCCCCCCCCCCCCCCCCATCTCGCCATCCGCTCACCCCCCCCCCCTCTCCTTCTCCCTCTTCCGCCCTCTTTCTCTCTATCCCTCTCTCTAATCAGTCAGACATTCCCTGCTGCAGTCTGGCCCGTCACCAAAACAGCCACTTATCACCCCTGTGCTGCTTGTGGTGAGCTACAAAGCCTGCGGAAGAAATAAAGAAATAAGCCAAATTATTTTCATGCCTGCCAAGCTGCTAGGGTGCTGTCGTCGACACCTTCCTCTCAGCACTTCTGCCCACAGCCATGGGATGCGCCGTCACCGTTGTTAGTGTCGCGTAAACATCCCTGTCAGAAAGCCTGCCTCTCACCGAGGCGGAAATGAAAGAAGAGGATTTGAAGATTAAGAGGGTTGGTTTGACCTGTATGCCTGTGTGTGTGACTCAGGCATTTTGTTGTCGTTTATTTTTGGTACAGCTCAGGCAGAGGTAGTATCTGGGCGTTGTCTTGTGTGCAGTGGAGGGCAAGGGGAATGGCAGCAGGTTTACGTGAGTCAGAGGAAACTAGCGAGGGGAATCACTTGCTGGTTTGCCAAACACGATGGACTGATAGTGGAGGATCTGAACCGCTGAGAAAGAATCAGGGGCAGTTTCGCTCATTGTGGAAAACAGTGCTTTCCCTCCAGTTTCGCTCACCAAAATCCCCAGCTCACCTCATCTGTAAATCCCCATCACAGAGAAGGCAGGGATGGATCATAGTCTTGTCAATATTAAAAGAACGGCCCATGTGTGGTCCATTTGCAAGCGTTGTAGTGACATGCCCATGAGAGGTAAATGAAACGGAAAGCTGAACGTCTCCATGGGGACTAAGAGGAAAAAGACAACCGATTTGAGCACTTCCTGGCAATAAACCATCATCCTGTGTCTATGATTCTGTGGAATCACCCCCACCCATCCCCACATTAGGTACCCTTCTGAAATTTGTACTCTGCTCATAACATATTTCATACCACTATTTGTAAGCACAAAGTATACCATTACACTGGATTCCCCGGATTCTGGACCCATACTTTCTCCTTTCCAACAATGCACTAACAACACACAAGACACTCCCCACTAACTCCAATGGGCCTTGCAATTCAGCGAGCCTCTCTCTACCGACTCTACTGCAAGGGCACCAAGTGCTGGGTGCCATCATCTGCCAGCAGCCGATTACGTACAGTCAGCCGGAAACGCCACCAGAGTCCCGCCTGGCTGGGGGAAAAGGGAAATGTTTGTTCTGAGGCACAGCTGACAGGAATGTATGATTCACACTCACACAAACACAATGATGAACAAATAGGAGATAGCTGTTGATGGAATCTTGCGTCATTTCCTTAAGTCATTTTGCTTGCTTGTTTTCTTGCTGTAATGGGTTTTCTTGTCAACGTCTAGGACACTCCAAGCGTTTCACTTTGTTCGGGGATGTCACATGAATGACATGCTTTAGATAAAACTAGTTCTTCTTGTTGGGCAGACAAGGCTGGATATACTGTATGAGACACTTAACATGGCAGTTAGCCACTACTAGCAAAAATAGAACACATTATTTGTGACAGCTAAAGATGTTAATAATGATTAACGTGATTAACATACTTTGAGCTCTTCATCTGTATACCAAGTCCATTTGTATCCCCCATGACCATTTTGACATAAACCAAGCCTTATCACATATACATAAGCTGACAGAACATCCCAGAACATTCACGGTTTCTATAGATGCCACAAGGTGTAACTTAGTGGAAACAAACATAGTGACTCAGACAAAGGCATAAGCAATCACAGCCAATCAACATGATGTTTAGGAGCATGGGAAAGAGAGGGGGCAATTTGATTGGCTGCTGCACTCAAATATCAACAACTTTTTGCAAGAACCGGGGGCTGCACTGTTAACAAAAGACTGACATGTCAGATGGCCTGCCAACTGAGAAAGGATGAAAAGTCACTGTTGCCTGCGCTACTCTCACTCTACAGGGTGATGACCTAAAAACCTCCTTCTGCGTCTCCAAAAGAATTTGTCATTATCGGGCACCCTCAGTCCAATGCAATGACAGTTGTGGCTAAAATAGAGGCAAAGATATCCATTTGAACAATGCTTGCCTGAACGAATGCGGCCATGAAAAAAAAAATTGCCTCTGTGAGCATGGGCCCACTGCGTGATGATGGCCATACAGGTTGATTTGCTATCTGAAGTGAAGTGAGTAGAGTAGAGGAAAGGCAATACTACACTCACAGTAGGTGGTGGAAAAGATAGAATTTACAAAACACACCTATTTTTACACACATTTCACACACAGTATGTTAGGAGCAAAGTTACTCAGATGTCTCAATACAGTACATATCTCTACACTAACTTTTGGCAGAGACCGTAGCAATCCAAGAAGGGGAGGCTTTCTCTCCCTCTCGCACAGCGGAGGTTAAGAAGAGGGATTGAGGCTTCTGAGCAGCCAGGATCGGCTGCGTGGCCTCAGCTCTTCGTACTTGCACGCCCCGTGGAGGAATGTTTCACCATGAGAGTGTTTACATTGAGCTGAGAAGCCCTGAACACTGTGGGGAGCCTGGGGTGGGTGGGTGGGTGTGTGTGTGTGAGTGAGTGAGTGAGTGAGTGAGAGAGAGAGAGTGTGTGTGTGTGTGTGTGTGTGTGTAGGAGTGCTTGGTAAGCCTGGAAAGTGTTGCAAAGTGAGTGTTCCTACAGCACCTCCAACATGATCCCTTTATGCAAGCAGCTAAGCACAAATCGTTTGCATCCACTGTTAAATGGATGACCTTTGAACCTTTGGCCTTTGACAAATCCCACTGGTACTGATAGTGAATCCTGCCGACAACCACCCCCCATAAAAAAGGAACAGGTGGACGAAGGTGATAAGCCTTACAAATGTTTATCTGTACTCCCATAAACTGACATAGAAAAGAAAACAATGAGGGCCATGTTCTGGTCAGGTCCAAAGCAAACTTTTACCTAAGCTAAGATGGTGAACTGGTTTATTTGGTTTCTATAGTCAACTGAAATATATCTGGCTCCGATGTAACGGATGTTTTTCGCCTCTTTTCAAGGAAATAACTTTGTTGCTTTTGTCAACATCTGCTTCAAAAGACTGAAACAGTGAATGGAAATGTTTTCAAAGCCATGAGAGAAGAGCAAGATTGTATCGTCTACCAGTAAAACAAATAGTTAACCAGTGACTGCACATTTTTACAGTGTTATGACATGAGTTACAGTGAGCCGTTTATGAACACTGGGAGTTGTTGAGCTCGGAGGAGTTTGTTTTGGGTGGAAAAACACTGCTAACTCTGGGTGACTCAGCGTCCTTAGCTCTCCCCCTCTGCCATGGCAGTACATTTGCCAGACATGCCTCTCCTTTCTCTGCCTCTCAAAAAAAAATCACTTTTTATCATCTCACTGATGACAGTCTCTCTATAACACCAGAGGTCATGACTGAAGAGCAGTCATCGGAGTTAATGACAGATTCATACCTCAGCTGTGCTTTGCTTCTTTCTCCGCCTCAGCTCAGTCACGTTGTTCAGGTTCTTTTGAGCTACCGTCTTTGTGTGGGCAAATATTTTCCTGTTGTAGCTCTTGTTTCCCAACAAAGGAAGTGACAACAAGCCACGATGAACAACAGCAACAGGTCCACTCTTCAGGAATGACGAGCATTAATTTAAATATGTACGCCCCTGACAATATTACACTACTACAACTGAAATTAATAACAACAAGAAAGGCACGTCAGAGAGCGAACGAATGTGAACAGGAGAGCCCTCATGGATCCAGTGTTGCCTCGTTCCTCTGTTAATCAGCAACTCGCTCCCTGTTCCAAAGTTTCCTGCCTGCTGCTGCAGCGAGTCCCCAGGTTATGCAACCAGGGCAGCCTGCCCCGTCAGTGGACTCGCAGGGTGGGGCAGGCCTCCCACAGTCAGCACCAGGGTGAATAAAACCCTACTCGCATCCTCGAAGGGCTAACCATGTGCAGAGGAGAGGGAGCTTTTCAGGTGCAAAAGAGGAGACTTTAAAGTAGCACAGTAGACACTTTCCCCTCATCTCCTTAATGGGACAAATGCACAGCCCAGCTGGGGCAAGAACTGGTAGATGTTATTATGTTGAGGGACTTGTTTTTACTTTATTGACAAATCATGTCAAGTGTTTATGGAAAGTCCACAGAGGGGCCCATGCACTTGGGAATCAAAACTGACCTGAAGATAACAAAGCAAATTGCCAGGCAGCAGAGGGGAGTTTGTACAATTCAGGCCAAGAGTGGAATGAGCTTCTCCTAGTGTAAACAAAGTGTCTAGTTTCATTAGCACACTGTCTGCAAAAACAAAGATGACTTCTGTTGATTTCTAACTCCCCAGCCTGCAACACCAGCCCACCATGTTAGCAGTGCACAGACAAAGATAGACTTTAATACAAAGGTGTGAAGCGGAAAAAAAGGACCCAATTTTGGCCGAGGTGCATATTTGAAAAAACTTGTCCATTAGTTCAAACTGGAGATCAGGCTCACTGGTAAGGCGCAAGGCATGACTCACTGTTTGGGTGTCTTAACAAACCTGTCCTTGGCTCCCTCGCAAACTGTGCCACAGGGATTAGCCAAAATGAAGACCGATTCAGATCTAATCATTTGTCAAACAGAGCGTGAGGAAGCAGGAAAAGTGATCAAACCACATAGTTTACATTCTAATGAAAACAAATGAGACAGCTGGAGTCCTGCTATTATGTATGGTATTTAGAGGGAAGAGATGGAGTAGGCTACTGGGAGAACAAACTGAAAATACTTTACAAATAGAGTGGAGCGAAGCAGACACTATATGCTCTGTATTCAGACCCTCTTACTTTGCTGAAGTACGTGATTACATGTGTATACCATCTAGGGCTACTGACAACACATTGACAACCAGGTCAACACTCCGTGACCTGGAATGACTCATGGAATGAAAAACAAGAGTCACTCACCATCAATCCCCACAGGTTAATTAATATTTAATGTTTCATATGGGACAACGTGAAAGTCTTCAACTTTCTCATATTCTGTGGGTAATATTTTCATAGCACACACTGTGGTTAGAGTATGGCTAGAATGGCAGAATGCTAAATCCCCAAAAAACAAGTAACTGTAAAGGCCCATTTATAATCCAGAAGACAAAAAAAAAAATGTTAGTCAACACATATTCATTTTAAGAACTTTGAGATGAATAAATTCTAGATTCAAATGCCCCAGGATCTAATATGTTTAAGCCATCAGAGAGATCTACAAACAGCTCCGATGAGGAGCTCTCCCACTGTGAACGACTCTCAGCACCAAGTGCTTTAGCTGACAAACACAGGCCGCAACACAAATAACCTTCAACATTTCACTGGTTCTGAACACTTGTCATATTCCATTTTCAGTCAGGCCTTGTTCACAGTTACCTTGGTAGGCCCCTGAGGCAGCTGTGCTGTGCAAAGCTATTAAGTTCCAGAGAGCTGTTAATCTCCACGTAATAGCACCTCATCACACACCAAGTAATAAATATCTAATTGTTCTGCAGTAGATGAGCAAAAAAACGTCCCGAAATAAATGGTTTCGGCAGCACTTTTACTGGCCTAAATCAAAAAGCGAGCACAGTCTGAGCAGCTTGAGTCTCCCAATGGAGCCGAATGGGTATTGATGAACTGAGGTAGTGGATTGGACAAGTATGACTTACGGCTCCAAGCAGCACTTTAGAGAAGGCGATAACCTTCACCGCCGTTACATTCAGGGACATCTTCCCAGAGACTAGGCCTGAGCTGACTTTCAATCATGAGCACCGAAAGCATTTGGTCCAGAGCTAAGCTTAAACTCTGACAGGGATATTGGTCCAGATGAACACCAAAGAAAACCAGCCACAAATGTCTTCGAGGAAATCACACTGCCAAGCATAATTCATTCAGAGCAATCAGACTGTATTGTCAGAATGGTTGTATGTATCCAGGAGCACGACACAAATGTCATGTTATATGTGGTCAGTACTTTACTCAGTGATCCACAGAGAGTAGGGTTGGGCTAACATATTAATCCAGAGGGCAGAGACCATGTGCATTGAACAGGTGGCCAACTGTCATATAAATTACAGGAACAAGAAGGGAACAACTTCCCCCTGAGATGTCATGACCTTTCAACACATGTTTGAATGATGTACCATTTAAACCAATAGTCACATTCTTACTCTTTCATGTACTGCACGATCCTAATGTGCACAAATTTCAGTGTGAAGATATCCCCTTTTCACCACCACATTGTAAGCCATGCCTGGCACCTTCACTTGACTGCATAAGATAACTATCTCTCCCAATTATAAGGTCATGAAAAAAATGTGTGCCATGGAATAGACCCCCCCCCCTTTTCCATTTTTCACTCCATATTCAAACCTACCTCTGCCTGGAGAAATTCATGAGAGATTGCTGTAATGAAAGGGCAAGTAGGGGCATGGAGAGAGCAAAGAGGGGGACAGGGCAGGGCTTTGGGGTTGGTATTAAGGTATTGAGGAAGGTAGGTGTGGGGGCATGGCTGGTTCTTTCTTCGGATTGATTTGAGATGAGAAATGAGGCCTTGGACGAGGCATCTCTGATGATAAAAATCTTGGGTTATCACATTACCTTCCAGCTAAAGCGCGCAGAGCCCCCTCCGTCAAAATCATTGCAATGACTCATTTGTCTAGCTGTGGGGAAATAGGAGCAGATTGGGCCAAAGCTCTGTGACAACAGGGATGGCACGCTGTCTTTTGTCCCCCACGAAAGACCAGTGCCCCAATCAACAGTGACATGTTTTTGTCACACATTGGTATTATGGCACATGTCACTGGCACTGCCAGACTGGTAGGCTATTAGTTAGAGGAATGAGCTTGGATTTAAATCTTATCAAGGGGCTTAAACAGGCACTTGCTTAGACTGGATGAAATCCATTTGCAAGACTAATTGGTCATTAAAACAATTAAATAACGAATTACATTTTTAATTTACCCTCAGGCTTGTCTCTTTGAGAAGGGAGAAATATATTTTAACTCCAAATCTTTTGAAATGGCATGACCTATTTTCAAAGTTTGCAAGCACAAGAAAAAACTCCAAGTTCTTGTTTGGATGGTAGCAGGTACTGCAATCTATTAACCCAAGCGTGTCCTATCATATAGGAGGTAGTCTAATCTGAGTGATGCATCACAATTAGTCATTTAGGCTCTCGACAAATAACTGATTGGTAGCCTAATTAAAGGAGATATGTGGTGCACCATTTGGACAACACAATCAGTAGAGCGAGGGTTAACGAGGTTGGCTAATACTTATGGCCTCTAATGACTACACAGATGGTCCACGCTACATGTATTTTGGAAACATCCGAAAAACCGTGACAGTCTGCCAGTTGGATTATAAATAGTCAATATCTACGCATTCCCGACTTGGTTTCAACAAGTATCCCGATTAACACCATATGAGCGAGATATCGGGGACTCTAACATACGACAACTGCCTTAATATAGATTTAAATTGAATATTAAGCGTCTGTGTGATCTTACAAGCCTTGTGTAGCCTATTAAGTTTCAATGGAACACGACAAACATGTTTTCCCGAATACATGGGTGTTTTCTGCTCCGACGGGAATCGTAGTCAAACAACGCCCTACAGGGTCTCCTCTTCCCTCGGTAAAGAGAAAATACTCACACATACAATCGCAAATAGACTTACGATAAAAACCTTGACCTGTGTCGCCGACTTCAAAGTTGAAATCGCTTCTCAAATTCAATATTTGATACCTTTAGTAGGGGTACAACGCCCTGTATTACCGCAGCAGAGCCGCTTAGCAGCCTAAAGTAACACTTGAAGACTTGTTGCCACCAGTGGAGTGTACAACCGATACTGTTGCGATTTAAATTATAGGCCTGCCTATCTTCCTATTCAAATAGGCTATAAAGGCAATAAGAAAGAAACACAGTAGGCTAGGCTAATGTGATAAAGTGAGTAGGTTGAAATGACTTATGGACTGCTAAGAAATCTGAACAAGTAACCCCTCATGCCAAGTTGCGGATTTGCAATAACTACTTCTGGTCACGAGCCACCACCTACTTTTTCCCACACCAAGGAAAAGTACGCTACTTTAACAGCACCCATTCCTCTGTCCCCGCGTCTGTAAAAAAACATTGAAATCGATAGAAGCCAAAGACATTTCCCTACCTGCTTTTTGATTTCCTTCGCTTTTACTCTTTCTGACTCTTCCGTCTTACTTGCTCTCCTTGTCAGTTTCACTGCAGTGGGTAGGCTATATTGCTAAGGAACGACGGTCGGCTGGCAAACACAGATCCTCCCACTGATAGGAAGAAAGGCAGCGATAGTGGCGCCCAATCTCTTGGTTAGGGAGGAGGTGCAGCCGTTGGGATGCTTGGGATCCCTCCCTTTCCACTGTTAATAATCATGACATCATCCCCAACAGCTCTGGTCGGGTGGACGGGTAGGCAGGCAGGCAGACATTTGTGACTGTAATTTTGGGAGTGGGGGAAATTATAACGTTAAGTAGAATGCTGACCGCGTAAAATGAGTTCATTTAAAATTCGAAATGGTGTCTGTAAACGGTGCCCTGAAAAGGCATCAGGTTTTTGTACTTGAATAAACAACTAAATGCATGCAACCAATGAGCAAATTATTTAAGCCCTTTGTAAACAACTAATCTCCGTTTGACCTGATTTCTGAATGTTTTCCATAATTAGGCTACCATTTCTTTGATAACACCAGAGGGGTTTGTTCAGATTCAGAACATGGTAAGTGCTGCTACTGAATACAGTTGAATAGGCTACACTGATATATTGAAAAACAGAATTAGACTGTCATACATTGGTTTTGTTTAAAACTTAATTTTCCACATGATTGTATTTCATGTAGAAAAAACAATTAAAACATGAATGGGTTTAAGTACCCTTAATTATAATTATACTTAAGTATAAGTAGCCTACCCTTCATGGTGGTGTTTCTCCAGCAGCTATCTTTTCCTAAGGAAAGTTGGCAGGCAGGCAGAGAAGGTGATTATTGTTTCAAGTCAATTTGTTTGTGTTCCTTCTACTCAGGCAATGTGTGAAAATGAGTGAAGGTAACATGAACCATTTTATTATTCATTTTACTCAATTTTGACAACTCAAGTGAGTAAGAACAGCTTCATGAGCGGAGGGGAGGGAAACAAGACCTGTTTTAAAAAGCAAAAGGTTTATTTTGCCCAAATTTACACTGTACAGCAATACGTCACAACAGACAGAGGTCATTTGAGAAATAAAGCCATGTTACAGCACAAAATGAGTCTGCTATGGGCGTGGTGGTAGGCTACAGTGTGTGCATATGTTTTGCACCATGCACCGAAATCATAGAACAGAGAACATCCTCCAAAGTCTCTCACAGTCATCCCCTGTTCTTCATGAGTAGTTTCTGCGCTCTGCATGATGGAGACACACCACCTCTCTCGCTGGACGCACTCGAAGTTCTCCACGCAGTATAAGGCAGCCTTCCGTCGACTCCTCAGCTAGCCGACTCATCTGCTTGTGGATTGGAGTCCAAGTCTTATACTGTAAAACTAGGTCTACAAACACCTACCAGCTACACAGGAAAAAACCTACAGCGGCATCGAGATGACAAAGTGGCTGCTGGGCCTGGTAAAACTGTGGCCACAAAGCTCGGATGAACACATAAAAGGAGAACACACCACTGCGTTTGTTTGTTCAGTTTTTGACTACATTCTACATGGCTATTTTGGAGAGGTAGGGAACCACAACCAATAATACTATCAGCACAGCCCTGGTTAGCATAAGCTTTGCTGATGGTTGTGTGTGTTTTCTTCCAATCATGGATTGTCCATAAGCCAAACTGATCCTCTAAATATGTTATTTACCTTAATGTGGGAGATGGAAAATCCCTGATAATAACAATTTCTTAATCCATGTCAATCATTGGTTTTGGATGATTTCACACAAGATATGTGGGCACAATACTTTGGGGAGTAAGGTAGGTAAAACATTCACATAGATACCTAGATGGCAGCTGTCTCTGGTATGGGTCCACACTAGAGTCACCTGCCATGAAGCATGAACCTGACTGCAGAATGATTATCTCTTGCTACGTACACAGATAAACCAAAAATAAAGTGCTTCCATTTTGAAAAAAAAAAAAAAAAAAACTCACACCCTCACAAATAGTCATAGGGGATTCATTTTGAGTCAGTTTACAATACTGCTTCTCCCCATACTGTTGATCAACTGGTCAGCTCGCATAAGACACCACAAGCCCCCCGCCACCCCAGGGCCCATGTCGTAGGGCACACCCATCCCATCCAATCCATATATATAATATTGCACTGCCATACATGTATGAGAGCAGTGAAAAATAGCCAATAAGACTTTCTCCCAAGATCTATTTAGATAAAAGGTAAGTCACAGACCCTATGTTTTTTCACAGGTTTAAAAAAACAGCCACCTAGAGCTGAGAGCAATGCATATAATCAGAAGAAGAAGAAGAAGAGAGCTGGGTAGGGAAGAGGAGTGGGGCCTGGTGATGTTGTCCAACATCTGATATGTCATGGATGGCGCGAGCAGAGGCTGGGGCTAATGGGCAGGAGCGAGAGGAGGCAGAAGAGGCCTTCTTGCACCTGAGGCGCCCTGATGAATTATGGGAGTTAATGTCTGCACCTTTTTTCATTTTTTGTTTTGTTTTCGTTTTTAGGTAGGGCAGGGAGGGAGGGAAGGTGGGGCGAAGGCTGTTACTCTCCACTCCCTGCCCTGCCCCGCCCCTCCCCAGTCCTGGGTGGGCTTGTCCTCGGCGGCCGGCGTCTCAGCAGCCCTGTCTTCATGTCTCTGTCTCTGCTCCGACTAGCGGGACGACGAACACTGTGATGTCGTCGCCCGAACCCAGTCTCTCGTTGGGCAGGCGCCACCCTCTCTCCTTCAGGACGCCGCGCGAACGCATCAGAAGATCCTGGGCCGCCAGCGTGTACCTGAGGCAGAAGGGGGGAAGGCAAATAAATATTTACGCCGAAGCAGAATCTTGTTTAAATGCAAATATGGTGACGGCTTCTGTCTGGGCAATATTGTTCGAGGGAAAATCTCTGTCAGCACTTAGGGAGCTGTTGTGTCGACTTCTGCTGATGCTGTCAAAATATGAAAAGTTTTGTGTATTACTGTATGAGAATATTTGATAGAACACTCAATCTGTGTGTCTGGGTGTGTATTCACTGACATCTACTGGCTTTTTACATGAAATACATCACATTTGTTGCTGACTGTATGCATTTTCACTTGAATATGCTCATATCACGAAGAACAAATTACAGTAAACTACTTTAAATCCTCTTTCTAATCCGGCAGATTTTCATGTGAATGTGTTATAAGATATATACAGAGATAGTTCACCCAATGATGAAAACTCATTGCTAAGGCATTCTCATGGCAACATAAACCCATTTCATTTTTTTCTTTATATTCATTTTTATGCCATTACTCTTTTTCTGTAACGTGTCAGTTAATGACAGTGAATTCCTTTAGCTGGTGGTCGAGAACTCATTTTGAGGTGCACCGACAGCCAAGCTTTTCATGGCTGACAAGTGACATACTGTAATACTGAGCTGATGATGATAACAGTGATGTCATTTTTGTGTGGCCTGTCCCTTTAAGAAAGGATGCAATGCAAAGGAGGTGTGCACCTCATGGGATCGCTGGGATCACAGCACGAGAGGAAAGCTGTCACGGCATCTGCAACCTCCCGATCGGTGGTGACATCCCACAAACCATCTGTGCCCATGACCAGCACATCATCAGGGCCATGTTTGTTCTCCGACATATTGTACACCAGCACCTGAGCATAAGGGGAGAGAGGTGCAGAACTGTTAGTAGTGCATTTAGACCAAATTAGAATTAGAATCGGCTCCCAAACAACTGTTCCATGCTTCTGAAGGATAAACCTTTCCAGGATTCTGAAGCTTTCTCCAGTCTAACTCAGCTCATGGTCATTTGAATTCTAAAGCTTTTAAGGTTCTCAGAATCAGCTGTATATATACTGTAACTGTTCCCTGTGTTTGAATTTTAATGAGATAAGCTTTTCCTCTGATCTTCCCGAATGTGAGATTCTCCGCTGGATTGTAGTGAGCTACCTGGTGAATCACCGTGCATGGTGCTCCAGGGCAAAACCACCTCTCACTAAAGTTCACCCACATTGCCTGAGTCATGCAGTCTATTCTAGGAAACGCATATCTGATCACTGTGAGGGAAAAATAGATGATATTTTCCAGATATAAATATGTCTTTCTGCTTTAGATTAATCTGCACTACACTTATTAATCATTAATATATTCTGACACCAAATAGACCATAAACCAGTGAAATGGTCCACTGTAGGCCCGATTCAAGTGAAAGACAAGCTAACAGTAAAGGATTGTAAGGACTTAAGCCTATGCTTTAAACTATGCAATGATTTGGAGCAAAAGCTAACCTCAAGTAGCCATGCATTCAACATTACTCGTATAAATTAGACACTATGGACAAGAAACACTGCCATGCAAAATACAACCTTATTTACAACCTTATGCAACATGTATTTGTTGGTGCAATGATTTACACGTCACAACAGACTTTCTCTGAGACATCTCTGGGAGATACTAGTGATAGTAGTTTTGCCAATAAAAAAAACCCTTTATAGATGCAAAACACTTGTGTGCTCCTGAAAAGACCAGAGGGACTCATTCAAACAGATCAAACAATCAAAAACACAAGCTGGCAACACTTCACAGAAATGCACTTCTGTTTCAGATGTGCTTGTTATGACATCAAAGACATGACACAAAGCCACGGGCATGCATCTTAGCCTCGAAGAATATGGAATTGTAGATTACAAAGCATTAGGTTTGGCACAAAGATATCACATCTGGTTGACACAATAACAGTCACATGTTGTGTGTGTCTCACTTCCGGACAGCAGGAAAGGAAGGGTTTGATGTGGATGTTGGAGTTGTAGACTTTCAGGTCATGATCCCCGAGCCCACGTGTCACTCCGATAGTGGCCATGACTCTCGCCTGCAGGAGATATGCACTAACTTCAGACATAAGCATTCAGTGAATAGGAGTACATGTACAATATATTAATATAAATATGTTCATATATCACATATTTACACACACACACACACACATATTGTTGTATTAATACCAGTGCTCGAATTACGTGGGAGCCAGAGGGAGCCGAGCTCCCATAGAGTAAGGATTGGCTCCCATGAAAGCAAGCAAGTCAAAAATCTGAGGGGGTCTCTGATATCTGAAGGTGTCTGGCATTGTAATTTAATCTTAAACAACCGCTCATTATCTATCCCTGTGCGATCTCTTACCATTACAGACGTGAAATTAAAATATAGGCTACTACGGGACGTAGACCTACCCTACGCTCTTGAACGCAGCATGATGACACTTCACCACCACATCACTAGACTATATGAGCAAACCGCATACGATCGATTTGACAGCAAGTCTGAAGAAGTTAGTCTGCTTTGATGAGAATGTTTTGTCTATTTACATAGGCGTTCATTGGGCTAGCCTACATGGGTTGATACGTGCGGAAAAGTCCTGTTTGCTGTTGAACTTGCGCCTTACCTCTTCTATGTTGATTAACAAAGCCATAAATTATGGCCCATAACGCAGCTTACTTCAATGATTCTGTGAACTGATCTGTAGCTATCCTCTGTCATTCAGAGCTCCGGAAAGTTCCCAGATATTTTGAAACACCTGTTAGCAATCTCTGATGGCGGAATAGCCTATTCAATGGCTACCCGACAACATCTCAGTGCAAATTCCAAAATTGTTCGTCTATTTATTCCCACGGTTCAACACACGAGACGACTGAAAGCCCAGGTGTTGTTCTATGTGCATTAGCCTATAATACTAAAACATAGTTTGGCTGCAATGGCTTTATTATTTTCTGCCAGTTAGTACAATTTCCCTGTGTATAAGTTATACATGCATCATTGTGTTTGACACTGAGGATAGCCTATCTGAGACGGTGGTCTGGTTCAAATGAGTTAGCCTACGTTGTGAAATTGAGAATGGCACTTAGAGTAAATCCTTTTGTCTATCTTTGTATTGTGAAATTGAAATTAAATATGGAATATTACAATCAATAATATGTTGAAATGAATTAAAAGGAATCAATTTCTATGAAAAATCTCTATTATGTGCGTGTGTCTAGGCCTATCGTGCGCATATAGGCTATGCGCAAAAGCGCCACTCGCGCCTAGGCTATTTAATTGTAGGCTATCGCCTTGTTAGGCTACGCGCGGGGTGTGGCAACTTTTTATGAGATAGAGAGACCCCCTTAAAGACAAAAAGATAATTCGGGCCCTGATTAATACACACCACACACGCACACACACACACACACACACACACACACACACACACACACACACAGGGCTACTGACTCGGGGTTAATGTTGGGCAGGGTGGAGGGAATGGGTTGCCTGGGTGTTGTGGGGCTGGGTGAGTGTGCTGTGTGATTCTAGGAAAATCCACTTAGAGGAGATTACAGGCTCGGGAGCATAGCTCCAACAGAGTAATGAGGCTTTCCAGTGCATCTCCTCTCCACTCTTATACCAGTTCAGAAAGAGCGAGAGCGAGAGGGAGAGAGAGAGAGAGAAAGAGCGAGGGGAAGAGAGAGGGAGAGAGAGAGTAAGGGGCCCCCAGCAGAAGGTCTGCACTGCTTATCAGAGAACAGGAATAGCGTTTGGCAGGAGCCTCTCATAATTTTGAAGGAATTAAGCAAGGGCCTCTCACAGTGCACCAGCTCCCTGCTGAGACCCAACAAGAGAGAGAACATAATAGGCTCCGTTTATTCAGAGGCCCTGGGGAAAGAGAGCGAGGCTACTACACTGTACTTACACCATTGCTCAATACCACGCCATGTAATTGGCATGTAAGGGGTCAAGCTCTGTGCAGGGGATCTGACGTACAGTATGGTGGATGTTACACTGCAAAAGCCAAGCCATGGGTTTATGTTTGGGGGAACTTCACTTGGAGTGTACTTCACTGAACTGTAATATATACAGTAAATCTCAGTGCTGGAGAGCACCATGAGTGCACCTTTGCTATACCTTTTTAAAAGCAGCACTAAAGAAGATTTGCTCTCAGGGTCCCCCTACAGTTGAGAAGCGCAATAATAAACAAACTAAATATGCGTCTTTTGCAACAAAGCTTGAACATAACTCTGATATAATATAGAGGGAATGCACCGACAGCAGTCTGTAGAAAGAGATCTCCGAACTCCTGTAGCATAGGAGCATTACTCTTTCAATTTTGGAGGGGGGGGGGGCATTGTTCCTACCCGAACACAGAAAGTTGCTAGGTCAGTAACCGCCTATAGAGGGCCGCTCAGACAATGGCAGAAGTACCGTTTGTCATGTTATGAGGTTATGTGCCATCAAAATGATTTTGGAAACGTTATGTTAAGGTAAAAAAAACTCTTAAGGGTGCCTTTAAATTGAGGGGAGAATGTGGGCATTTTGTGTGGTTTACCAGTCAGCAATTACAAACAGATAATAAACACACAAACATTGGAGATGGTACCTTTTTCCCTTCACCATAGATCAATGGGAATTTTAGATCATCTTCCACAATGATTTTGTAAGCCCTATATGGAGAAATAAAACAGGGAAATGTGGGAAAAACTCAAGAAACCTTTTTTTCAAGTTTTCTATGTTTGTTACACAGAGTACTGCAACAGGCAACAGTAAGATCATTTCAGGACAATACAAAAAAAAAAAACGAAACAGACACACACACACACATATTGTTGCATTAATACACACCATGCACGCACACACACAGAAACACACACACACACACACTTTTACATTAATACACGCAAGTCCATTCATCACACACACACACACACACACAGTAATCTTAGCTAACATCTTTTTCTGCGTTTTCGGCGGCAGTTACGACGGGCGAGATGTTTTTAGTGTGTGCTGTGGGCCAGCGTCAGGCCGGAGTCCACCATTACCCACGCACACACACACACACACAGCACTGCTAGAATAACCAAAAGAGTGTGTGTTTACCAGCCGGTCATTGTGTGGTCCCTGAAAAGCATCTTCTTGCCCAGCTCTTTGTGCTGAATCCGCCGAGGGAACTCAATGTGCGTAAACTCATTTCCCAAAAGCTCCGGCTTCAGGAAGCCCTGGAGGGACACACAGAGCCAAGTGGTGAATGTCAGAGCACAGAGCCAAAATTAGCCATTTATAATTAGCCCATAGAATGTAATCCAATGTTGTGCAATTATGATGAATAACACACAGTGTGTAAAAGGATATGACACTGGGATGATGACTGAATGAGTTTGGCTTGTGACTGTGAAATTAAATGACATGAACAGAACTCTCCCCATCTGGGTCCTTCCTAACCTTTTCAAAATGCACAAGCTGTAAAAATACATGAGCACCCCTCCATTTGAATTGCCATGATTAGAACTGTGCACATTTGTAATTTACTTGCAGAAAGTGATCACCTTTACTGCATAAAATTAATTGCATTCCTGACAATGCAATTCATGCAATAATAGTGACATCCTTTACATTCTTTCAGGCAGGGGTTTTATGCAATAAACTCAACAGAAGACAAGTGATGTTGAAAAATAATCCTGGATAGAAGCCATCTTTTACACTTGCATATACAGTGTGGGTGGTCTGCTTACTTGCTTGTGTGTGTGTGTGTGTGTGTGTGTGTTTCAGCATCTCTCCCTTGCACTCCTCTCCCTAATTCATACAGAACAATTCTCATCAATAATGCATGGCAAAAACGCATAGCTGAGTGTCTGGAATATGCCTCTATGGTTATGCAAAAGTCAGCAATGGCATTCTATGGATTGCATTTTATCAGCAGACCTTGGAATTCCATGGCCTGTTATCATGGTTGCCATAAGCAGGGGCTACTGACCAGGTACTGCAGGCGCTGTCTCTCTGTCTCCGGAGTAAACTCATTGGACATGGGAATGACCTCGTTATTACGAATAATTATGGCCCTGTGAAGAATACACAACATCAACACACAATGCTTAGCTTTGGCTGCAGTGTGGGAATTTGTTACAGTAAAGGTAAAGTACATGATGTGTGGCTCAAGAGTATCACATTACAGCATGTCTGGCACAGTCATCCCAAAGGATAATTGTTTAGTCTAGCTTGTGACATTAGCTGCTGAAAAATCAAAGTAGCATGCCCAAACAGGGATGATGCAATTGGCTTGGAATGGAGTACAATTATCTTGGTGTTTTTACACTGTTCTTCCAGCAGGGGCTGCTGTTAACAACAAAGACAATTACAGAGACTCACTATGACAACACAACATGGCAAGTTGAGAAAGCTATTACTGGCAGTGCACAAGTTAGAAAAAGATACATGCTGATTCAGTTGGAAAGTGAGCAGACACCTCTCAATTTTATTCATAGACACAGGTTCGGATGTACAAACCATGTATTATTTCACATGTTTCATGGGTGTTAACCAACCCAGAGTGTACTGTAAATTGATCACAAAAGGGCTGGTCTAAATGAATAAATATGAATCTGAAGGTTATGCTGATAAGTGTGGGTGGATTACAGAGATCTGACACTTGTCTCTGACAGACAAAGCAGCCCTTAATTTAATTCTAGAATATTCCTTACTTACAGTATGATGCTATGGGATAAGACTGTTAAGGGCTGACATTTCACAAATAGTAGGCTATCACTGATTCTATTCTCTTCTCTTCTCTTCTCTTCTCTTCTCTTCTCTTCTTTTCTCTTCTCTCCTTTCCTCGCTTCTATGACATCCTGCATCTGGCTTCTATACTAGTATGTTTTTATTAACCATGATGTCTTTTCTGCCTTGTGGACCACAGTAGAGTGCTGTCTCAGTCTGAATAATGCCTGTGTTTACCTCAAAAATGTATCCACTAAATCCTACTCCAACAGCGGATGCCCTTTTTACTCAGCATGTTTCTCTCAGTTTCCCCCAACCCCACAGAAATAAAATGATGCTGCAAGAAACTGCAGCCACAGCATGACCAAAAAGTCCTTCACCCAAACCAGGTGCTCACCCTGCTGTACTCCTCACATCTGGTGACTTGTCAGTACGGCATATTACAATGACTCTAGCAGCCAGGGACACTCACATGGGGGCATCTCACCAAGGTGAAAGCAGCACAATACTGTGTATACAGTACATACTTTGTACAGATGCACGCTATATTTGAGCAGTTCTAGACAAATGATTTCATGAAATTGCATTTATTCAAACGGAAAAGGAGTCAACAGCACACTGTTCAAAAATGTTCATTGCTAATGGTGCTGAATTTGTCATAAAATGTCATATAAATGAAAATGAAACCAGATGATATCCAGATGTGAAACAAATTGCATTAATTTGGCCTGACTACAGGTAATAACCAAGAGCTTGGATCTGCAGTGGTGGCACACGGCATTATATTGTTAAATTAATTACCGGTACATTGTGTTAGGGCACATTTGATACTGAACCCTTACCTGCTGTCACCAGCATTTGCCACATAGAGTTTCCCCATCAGATGGAGGGCAGCCAAAGCACAGCACCCTCCTGATATGCTGTAGGAGGCCTTCTCTTTCTCTATCAGGTCATCCTGCACGAATGGAGAGGAAACTCAAAGTGAATGAACTGCTCTGCATGACAGCGGAATAGAGTAAAACAGTGAACAGCTTTCTGTTGAGTGATGTTGGCTCTAATAATACCTGATGATCAGTTTTGTTTTCCTTGTGTTATTATGTAAAACCTGTTGGTGTAACAATCCCAAAACAATAGCTCAGTATTCAGTTAGCACACACAATTATTTTCCAACCCTCTGAAGATCCATTCAACACACAAGGAGACATTTGTTCTGAGGCTGTATTGCATGAAAACAGCCTAAGCATAGCTTTAAAATGTTCACTATCACTATAAAAACTGTTCAATGCAAACATTCAATTATGTTGTTAACTGTTACACAACAGTGTGTCTGTTGCTACTGGTGTTATCAAGAGGATGTGTGAGTCTTCACTATATTTAAGAGTATTTAGTTAAGACAGAATCAGTGGTCACACTGATTTCAGAGTGCGATCACAGGATATTTCACACATTAACTCACAATCTATGTACAGCAGCCAAAGACCTGAAATCATCCCTGTCTCCTTGCCTGCTTCTTCACACATGGTGAAACGGTTGATGCTACAGTATGTGCCTCTTTCTCTCACAATTACCTTTAATTAACCACTTCAACTGCCATTTAAGAAACATATTTCATGAGACAAATTTTCAACCTGTGTTGCTGCATTTAACCCATTCGCGCTGGATGCTGCGTAGCGCAACATTGACCCTCCCGCTGGATGCTGCGTAGCGCAGCATGCTTTTTATTTCATGTTTTTAAGTGCTACAGAGGCTTAGATATTACATTTTGGTAGACGTTGACAATTTTTAGTATGTTTTCAGAAAACCCTCAGGAAATAAGGTTATTTAGTCTAGAATGCCATAGGATTCTATAGGCGTTTTTAGCAGGCATTTTAGGAGTAAATGGGTTAAGGCAGTCTTGCGGTCAATTTATAGATATTGTGTGTTGATAGGAAGACTGAGATAAGTGGATAGAGATGTAGCTTTATTTTTTGTATCTAGCAGTAGGATTCAGTATGAGTGGTTTTTAAAGGCTGACCTGACCTACTGTATGTGAGCTGTTTTCGAGTTGCAATCCAAACGTGATCTTACATTACATTGAAAAGTAAGTGGAACACAGGACATTCATTCAAGGGCTGACCCTGTGGCGGAGAGAGTCTGAGTAGTCTCACAGGAACGGCCATTCTCTGGTTTCAGGTCTGAAGAGAAGCCTTCAGGATCTGGCTTCCATGTGAGTGAAAAGAGATGAGATGCTTAACTGAGTTTCACATCTCTAAATCGATCCAAAGTCTTGTGATAGTGAAGCCCACGAGATAAGCAGTGATTCCGCATCCAGTTGATACAGTATATAGCCACTAGAAAAACCTCGACTTTTCTCCATAAAAGTGTCTCAGTGACAACTGTCACATCTGGCAATATAATACCGATAAAACATTCAGAGGATTTCAAGGGTGTTCAAAATCAGCTTTCCTCTAGGTTCCAAGTTTTACATGTACAAACTTGATGGAACTTGTTGACAAATTGAACTGTAATACCATAATAGCTGCTGAATCAGTCAAACATATGTTTGTTGATTTACCTAACAATCTGATCACCTATACCTACACACACTCACCTATGTCCTCTCTGAGAACTGAATTCTACTGAGAGGTCCTGTATGTGGAAGCTAGAGTGCAACTCCACTTAACCAGTTTGTATAAAGTGCAGAGGCTGGAGAGGCTGCCGAGGCTGGTGATCATCAGGGTGTCTGCTGTTCTATTCTCTCCTTCAGACTTGTATCTGAGTGTGGCACATTATAGGGTGTACTCAGCAGTCTGCGGACACTTTGGGCATCTTTGAGCCAAGCAGCACTGCTACTGAGGTCAGCAGTGGAAAGAGACAAAATAACTAAAAAGTATAACCTCTGAGAGAGATTCATACACCAGCTGGTCTCTTGGCCAGATGCTTGTTTCAGGTAGTCTGGAAGCCAGCCCAAATTTACTCCATCAACAATATTTGAGGGTAGGAATTTGGGTCTGGAGTTGCTCCACGGAGAAGTCTATGTGCCCGGTTAACATGTGTTCGGCCCAACCAAATCGGCTTTATAGGATGATGAACAGGTGAGCAAAAGTGAAGCAGCCATCCACATCACCTCAGCATGCTTGAATTGATTTTGTTTACAAACAAAAAAATGTAGAGATTTCGCTATTGCATCTGTTATATAAGATATTGATGGTGCAATAACTTTAGGCTGGAATATGCTCCATAATCTATCCAATCAATAGCATTGTAAAACCTTGTTCAACCCTTCACGTTGACCACATTTCGTTCTACATTATGCACCACCATAAATTGATTAAAAAGTTGGAGTTGCTGAGTCTCCATGTTGCTTGGCAATCATTCTGATAGAGGAAATATATTTCTTGGTGGAAGAATCTATGAATAAATCCTTACATTTCACGTTGCTGTGCCTTTATTTTATGAAATCTTGCCAGATGTACTGTATGTAGTAACCATTTTAGAAAAGTAATAAGCCATGCTATGGGCTGTTGTTAGGCACAACGCGAAGCATAAATCACTGGAATCTACTGCCTCTCAGGGTTTATTGCTTAGTAAGAATTTGAATCTGGCTACGCCAGGCTATGTTTCAGGAGAAAAAACTGTCAACCTCTGACACTAGCACAATTGCAAACCAAGTCATCAGCAGAGGCATAAACAGAGAGATGCATACATCAGTTGACTCATTTGATCCATCCTCTGCAGTATCCCACACTAGGAGCAGTAAGAGCACAAAAATGTGAGTCAACGAGCACACACACACACACACACACACACACACACACACACACACACACACACACACACACACACACACTAGGGGGTGGGAACAGTGATACTGGTGTGTACACGGCAGAATGAGGCACACTCACCATCTGTCGGAAGGCGTTTTCGATAATGCCAGTGATCAGGCCCTCCAAGCTGATCACCTTCTCCATGTGGAAGCGGGCGGCCGGGTCGGTCAGGGCGTCCTGCTCCTCAGGCTCCTGGGCTGCTCCCTTCTTCGTGTCCGCCTGGTACGGGCTGCCGTTCTTGGCCAGGCAGATAGGGGGCGGTGTGGAGGGGTTTTCCAGCAGGTGTACCACATCACACAGGCGGTCCCGGATGAGCCGGTGCAAGAGCTTGGACGCCATGAGGGCGGCGCCGGATCCGGCATGGCCGTCAAACACCCCCCAAAAATGAAGAGGGATGCCAGTGGTGTCCTGTGAAACGTGAGAAAGAGAGAGAGAGAGAGGGAGAAAGAGAGAGAGAGACAGACAGAGGCAGATAATTTGGATTAGTCATGTATTTTACTCTATCTGTCTATTTTACAAACATTGTTTAACATTCTTAAAGGTGCTCGAAGCGATGTTACGTGGTTTCTAAGCTAAAACATTGTTTGTCACAGTCACTTTTCCAGCCATTCACCGACTAGACGCACGTTCAGGAGAGTTTTTATTTTAGCTATCTCTCTGTTTTGTTTGAACGTCAACAGAAGTGACGTTACCCAACATCGCTTAGAGCACCTTTAAGTTTAATTTTTTTTATCCAGTAGTTGCTGTTCTGTTCTACAAAGAAAGAAGCCACCATTGTTGCTATCTGGTGGCCAAAAGACAAAGACAGGGAGCCCAGACGTTTGTTTTAGGTTCAGAGTGATGTTTCCTCTGACTCTAGCATCACTGCTGACCAACCACGCAAAACAGGCATAAAGAGAAGCAGACTCGCATAGCGACTTGCTCAGGCCTAAATCGAACCCAGATGCTTGTTTGAAGATGCGTGGGCCTTGCTGGGACAGCGAGAGGCATATGGCATTTGCGATTTGTCACGCTCGGAGGCTGATGGGGCTCGAGCGTATACAGGTGCTGCTGTCCTCATGAGTCATGGGCGAGGCCTCCAAATTGGCTGGATGCTCGCGGGCATGAGTCAAACTGCATTAAAATGCAGCTCCACCACAGCACTGTCACACCAAAGCAAAATAGAACACAGATTTTAAATGGAGCGTAAGTGCTGTATTCGTTTACGACCAGTTTTTGGTATGAGTTGTGTTGTCACTTTACGGATGGGCCAGTGTGCATTTACATGGTACTGTTTCCTCTTGTAAACTCATGAGCTAGGCTTCCACTGCAATGTGAGCATGCATCTGAATAAAAGAAGAAGAAAATGAGGAAAGGAAACAACACCAAAACAACATATGTTGAATCCAGTTTTGGTGTGACTATATCAGCATGCAAGGCTTTGCCGTCTGCATTTTAATATTCGTTATGTAGGCTATGCTTAAATCCCTTAAGTGTAATTTTCCTAAAATGTTTAGTTCAATTACAAGATTTCACTAAAACAAACAGAATTCAAGAATGAATTGAAATTAATTAATTTAATTTCTCAGTGATACACAAAAGCAGAGGCATACTGCCCTGCACGTGTACACCCATACAGCAGGGGGCAGCATAGAGGCATTTCACCCATCATGCAACTCTACACCACACCCGCCTGCCCGGCTACAGTCACCTGGCAGAGGACACACACACTTGATAGCAATTACAATTTCCCCAACATGGCCCACTGACAGGATTTCCCAACTCCGGGGAGATTTAATCTGTGTCCTCCACTGAAACATGTGTCACTGGCCCCCCCGGTTACTACTACTACTAAGCCAGCCTGGAACATCTGTCCAATTCCAAGTCACTGGGGACTGGGCGGGGCACACTAATGGATGATGTAATTGATTTAGTCGAGTGGATGAGAGGGTCATACTGCCGCGTGTGTGTGTCTCTCTTAGTGTGTGTGTGTCTGTGTGTTGAGGGGGGGTTTGTGTACATGGAGAATGGGAGGGGTCACTGGCCCCTGATACAGTATCGACCACTCGGGGTAAACACTGCTCAGAGATTAGGCTGTCCAGTTCTGCTAGTCGTCTTTGCCACAGAGTCCTTAAGAGTGGGCCATTTCGAAGCTGCTAGCATTATGGAAACAAATTAACTGAAGCAAACAAATTAACTAATGAACACATACACACTCAAATTAAAAATGCATGCACACACCAGCAATGGCACAAACCCTCACACACACACACACACACACACACACACACACACACACACACACACACACACACACACAAACCTAAGTAATTAAAATGTGACTTGAAATCTCACTGAGGGGGCTGAGTGTAATTATAAGTGTGTCACGGAGAGCCCTGCTACTGGCCACGATGGTAATCACATTTGACCCCGATGCAAATCCCCTCTAATCTGCTCGGAAACAATCTCTTCCCACCCAAACTTACCTGTTTCCATCGTTCACTCACAGTCTGTAAGACTGTGTGGTTTCCAGGTCAACCCTCATGGGCCCTGGCCCCAAGTAAGGTGATAAAACCTATATTCCCTAACAGGGCATGGCAAAAGTGTGCCATGACAAAAGATGACCTGGGGCATTTTTCACAGCATGTCTGCCTGGCCCGAGTACATTCTTTGAATAGCCAGCTCCGTTTGGATAATTACGCTATCAACAAAAACAAATCAACAACAAAACAAAAAAACGAACAAAAGAGAATGCTTGAAGGCAAGTTTGTTATTTCCCTATGTTACTGCTATTATTTTGTTGTTGCTTCTATCTTTCCTGAATTTCCCCTTGGGGATCAATAAAGTATCTATCTATCTATCTGTTTTTCATCCTTTGCATATTTGATGAAAAACCACTCTCAATACAATAACGCTGATCCAGGTGTGTAGCGGGACAGTGAGGAGACCGTCTGGAAGTGAAAGGGAGAGAGAGATGGGGTGGGACCGAGAAATTACCCGGAACAGACCCGAAGCCAGGTCTCCGCGGGCACCCGGACCCGACAGCGGCATGGACAGCGAATTGGGGAGCCAATTGTGTCAAAGCCCCCCCCAAAGTGTCTCACTCACCGCACTGTCGTCCAGCAGCATGGACGTGCGATGCTGCTGTTTGCCACTGATCTTCCTCACGTACAGCAACTCACAGGACGCCTGGTCCTCATTCAGCATACTCTTCCCAGCATTGATGACCCTGAGAAGGAGAGAGGGAGAAAGAGAGAAATTTGAAAAATCTTTACTGAACCATCATACGGATCAAGGCCTCCTGAAAAGGCTACAATGTAGCCTTACCACAAGTGCACCCACACCACAGTAAAGGAGCATCCAGTACCATACATAAACCCATGGCACTACCCAGGTAAACAAAACACTGCTATTAATTGACCAAAGCAATTTGTCTACACAATTTGTGTAAAGAAATGAAGGAGAGAGAGAGAGAGAAAGAGAGAGAGATAGAGAGAGGCACCTTATCCGTTGCAAAGGTATTATTAATTTATTTAGCTGATGCTTTTATTCAAAATGACATTTTTATACGTTTTATACGTATACCAGTTTCCCCAGAGCAACTCAGGGTTAAGTGCCTTGCTCACAGGCACAACGGTGGCAGCCTGGAATTGAACCCTCAACTTTCCTGGCTACTGCTTGCTCTTTAGCCACTATTGTTACCACCACCCCAGAGTAAGGAAAGGGATCTGAGAAGAGATGGGAAGGCAACAGCAAGGGAAGGGTAAAGAAAGAAAAGGACGGATAAAGAAAGACTGAGAGCCAAGAGGACAAATGAGAGTAAGAGAATATGAATATATGTGGGTAGTTTCACAGTCAGGGTAAACGACTGATATTATCCACAGTAATGTCTGTGTACCTCAGAATATGTGATTATGTTTGTATAATTGTATGTTATTACTAGACTAGAACATTATTATATAATTGTATGTTATTACTAGACTAGAACATTATTATATAATTTTATGTTATTACTAGAACACAGTATCTACACAGTATATAGCGGAAATACAAATGTTGTCATTTTCTTCCTCAAATTGCCATTCCATTTTTGAAGTACACAACTTCAACATATCGTACTAATACAATTTTACTGTAAGCAGGAAACTGGACCACATCAGGACATTCTGTATAATGACAATTGTTTCAATTGTTCATTTTAATGGAAATGGACCTGTATTTGAAGTAGCAGAGGAAATGCTCCAGATATGCATACAAAATAGCCTACTAACACAATTTCCATATACCGGTACAATTTCAACAATATAATAACTGATATATCTGCAAAAACTTAACCACTAAGCTTTCCATCAAACCGTTTTTGTCCACTCCAACATATACTGTGTAACATGCTATAAAAATAATACTTATTTAACTTATTGAATTAGTCTTAATTAAATGCTGTTAGCACAAGTAACAAATAATAAATCATAATATTTTTATTACCCTGATTGTTAAAATGACTTTCATGATAGTGAAACCACCCATAGAAGAGTGGAGAGAGATTATAGTTGAATAGTGAAGTGGAAGACAGAAAGAGACCATATAAAAGAAGGGCAAGGATGGAAATCTGTTGACACCCCTCCACCTCCACCGTGAAGCCCTGCCTGCTTAAGTGCCCCCCCCCCCCCCCCCCCACACACACCTTATTTCCCGACACTCCCTCACCACTAAAGGAACTGAACAGGACGTCTGAGACTGGAGGAAATGAACCTGGCCTCATGACTGAGACCTTACTGGTGTGGGCTCTAGCTGGGCCTCTGAGACGGGACTTAGGGAATGCCATCAGCTGGAGACCAAGGGCCCTATTTTCGACCTGGCGCCTTTTCCCGGCGCAACATTTAAATTCTTATTTTGCATGTCTCTTTTTATTTAGCAACGCGCCAAGGGGTGTGGCAACTAACGACCTGAGGAGGGATCTGGTGCGTTGTCTAAAAATCACTATCGTATACTACCTAAAACGCATTACGCCACTGACCAAGAGAAACCTGGTCAGATGTCCATGGCGAGTTGTTTATATGTTATTTTAAGAGCGCATTATCAACAGTGATATGGGCGGGTGCACAACGCACCATGCTTCTCTCATCCACAAACGCACACCGGCGCATATCCATGCAAAATATTACAAATTACACGATTACAATGGGAAACATAATTAGAATAAAGATATTCCGAAATACATCTCACAATGAGTTGTTATTCACCATTCATTCACCATTTGCAAATTGGTAATGATGGAGAGGCAAATATGTCACAAGATGTAAGCAACTCCTCTGCAGGATAAATGTTTTTTATTCAGTCATTCGAACATTATTGGGGTAAGTGTTGCTTTTTCCAGCCTATGTTTTTGATGGTAACCCATTGTCAGTCAATAGTGAAAGTAACTAACTGTGTATAACTGTTTTGTTGTTGACTGACACCACGGTGAAGTTAGTTTCACTTTGACAATGAGTTCAAATAATAGAAGAGTGCAAATGTGTGTAGGCTACTACTACTAGGTTTTAGTAAAGCATAGTTTATTAGAATAACTGTTCCATAAGGTCCCGTGTGCAAGCAGATTCCTTCAAATGCGCCACTGACTATCACAATACCGATGGACTGTTTGAAGTTGCGCTGCGCGCTGTTAAAGGGAATGACAGATGTCATTCTCATTGGTTAAAATTATGTTATGCCCAAAACACACCCATGACTGATTAAGAAACATAAGGCCCACCTTCTTGTGCCATGCGCCAGACATTTCATAATGTTGCATAACTAAACCACACCCAATATGGACTGGACAAACCAGGAAATTTGTTTAAACTATTTGCCAGTGACCATGTGTTTTGACTGTCATGATAGGGCCCCAAGACTGGCTGATGACTTGTGCCTTTGTTGTATACAGTGCTGTGCCAAATCTCTCCCACTCATCTACCACTGGGTAGGTCTGGATAAAATGTAAAGCCTCACTTTTGTCTGCAATTCTTCCCTTCCCTATTGAAATGTTATGAAATATTGTACAATTACGCATGAATACAGTATATTTTTATGTGTGATCCTTGAGTATCATATTCATGACCATGGTGATGCTAGCACCTATTGCAACTGTTGAGTTGAAAAATTGATTTCTCTGTAAAACTTTATATTAACTTCAATACATTCAGCATATGCTTTTTTTCTTAAACCCTGTTGTCTGACTCTATTGTTGTCAACAAGTCAGCCATAACAGCCTGAGATGGAAGTGAGGAGGATGTTATTAACTGTGATTAGTGTTATTTCTCCTCTGTCCTCTGTGGTAGTGCGGATGTTATCTAAAGTGGCCTTGCCCGCTCCTGTGCCTTTCCTTCAGAACAGTCGGCACAGCAAACGTAAAATGAATGGCTCTCATCTCCATTGTTGCATGCAGGCGGCCCTATCATCAAAGCACTGAGGCTTTCAGTACGTTCGGTCTGTGATGGCAGTCTGGGTCTTGCTCAAGCATTGTCAGCTAATGTAGTGTTTTCAAAGCAGCAGGGACCTCCCCAGCCTGTGCCACATGGATGTGTTTGAATAACTGTGTGTTTGATTGCTAAACATTTGACTCAGGCACTGAGAAACTGTGTGGCTTTCAGGCCACCAAACAAGCATTTGAAGGCCGGGATCAACATGCTGAAGACATGAAGGGCTTTATCAGAGAGGGCTCAATGGCTGGCTCCGGGCTGGGTCTGTGTCCAATCAGCCACCTACTACACCAGGGGGGTCCCAGGCCAACTCCACAGACCTCCCTGTACTCAAACACTGTCTGTCTGTTTGTCTGTCTATATATCTTGTAGATGCAAGACGAATTACAATGTAAACAGGCAAGAATATTCTGTATGTCCAACACACCCTAACAAATCCTGAGAAGAGATGCCCAGGGCATGCCCAGTAAAGTGGGCATTTAGATGTCATTCCAGGCCCTTTCCGTCTGTATCTTAACATCTCAACCCTGCCTTCTTAAAGTTAGTAACCAACCGGCCTAATATTCTATGTCAGACATGACACATTTGTCAGAAATTTGGCCTGTGGTTCTAGTGGTGATTTTGCTGGTCTAAAACTGTTCTGCAATACTAATAAAATCAGAAGGATGAAAACCAAAATCATACTCTATCAGCACTGCGTGTCACATGATAAATATCATTCCACAAATATCTCCTGCGTGTCTATTGAAACGAAACCTATTACTGAATGCAGATGGACAGCAGCTACATGTTGGCTTGTGTGAGGTACAGTCATTCATATAAATATTACATAATATCCCCTTATGTGAGTTAGGAACATGGTGATGCAGTGTTAAGGGTCATCACAGCCATCACAAGTCATCTGAAAGCTCTATCATCCCTAGAATCCAAATAAATCCTTGACAATGAAATTCCAGACATTAGGTTACTTCGCACTTTGTACATCAAAGAAGCCCCCCACATTTACAGCAAGATTTTGTTTACATTTCCTACATAATACTACACATAGATGCTTTGCAAACATTTAATAATACATTTAATAACCCATGCTGAATTATGCTTGTTTTATCTAAACATTCACAATGGGCTGCTGCTGTAGTGGGTGTGTTACAACATGAGGGAGTTCTTTGGTGTGGTTGAGATGAAGTCGGCATCTTTAAAGCTGTGAGGGACTCTGATCTTTCTTTCAGAGCAAGGGATATCCCACTAACAAGTGGACACACACCGGAAGCTTGCTAAACTTACAACCTGATACATGTACTATGACAAGCAGCTGAGATTAGGGGATTTGAGCAGCCACAGAGGAAACCGACGACCTGAGCTAGTGAATTAGGTTTCCCATGAGTAAACGTATACACACACACACACACACACACACACACACACACACACACACACACACACTCGTTCTCTGGAGGAGAGTTCGTGAAATGCCAAGGTAATGCGGCTGAATGACACACTGTTTCCGTGACCCCTGTGAGGTTGCGATTCTACTGTGTGGTGTACTTTCTCTACTGCTACCCCTGACTCGGGATTATGGAACAGCATCTACTTTCTAATCAGCTAAAACCTGTAAGCTGGCCTCTAAGAGCAGAGCAATGGGATGCATTAGGAGTGATGACATAGAAGAATTAAAAGTCATCAGCCAAACTTTCAACTAGCTTCTCAAAATCACCACTGTATCAGTTAACAACACACTCACGTACCACTACCATTCAGTCTGGCAAATAAATCCCCTTAAAGTCGGAAAATAGTATCCTAGTACACATTCATTAAATCCTGCACATTATAAATAGGACATGATCACATGTTCCTATTTTATGGCTTTTGAGTTATTGAGTAGGTGAATACATGTACTACGGTGTAGTTAATACCAAAGGCTTCCATACAGTAAATGTATGAACATTTTGTATTGCATTTGTTAAAGGCAACCATAAAGTCACATTGATAGAAAATGACCACTATCCAAAAAGTAAGACTGTGGCAGAGCAGCAGTAGCCCAGGGTGTCATAACACAACATACAGACAGGTAAGATGGTTGACAGTTAGGCATTTCAAGGAAGTGGTAGAACTACTGTACCATGTTTATCTGAGATGGTGAAGTGGACTTTGTGTGTGCTACCATGTTGAACATTCTCATTATTGTTTTGCTCAGTTCAGTCATGAAATGAATAAAATTTAACAAGAACGTACAAGGCAGCTAGACATCCATCTTTTACTTCAGTATGTTCATGTAAACATGGGCTGCATGGGGAAGTCACTGCTATGTGACTCTTTCCAACTGCAGTCCTGTCAGAAGTTAGCAGTTAACAGTGCTCTGTCAGCTGTATCATGATCTACTATCTACTTCTCGAAACTGTTTTAAATCATTGCACAGCCGGTAAAGCCAGACACCTACACAGCCTTATGCATGCTGCACACTCTCTCACGCTGTCATGAAACCAAACACCCAGGAGCAGTCTCAAACTTTTTGTGGTCATACAATGTCTTGACATTAACACACTACCAGTTCCAGTCCTCAACATTTATGATCATTTAGGTCCTATACACACAGACGATTTGTTGGTGTAAGTAACATCTATATTACCGGTATATAAAATATCTCATTGTGGCGATACAGCATTTCTTTAAAAAAGGCATGTTAAGATATTGTTGTGAGTGTGGGTGAATCCATGGTCAATGCTGTGGGTTGGTCCATGTCCGATCTGGGCCACGATTGGCCCACGTGTGTCCCATAAGAGCTGCTATATGATATACGATATGTTCAACACCCACAGACATAAGTCTGTCTTGGTGCCCAACAGACTCATGCGACCAAGTATGGTCTTCGAAAAGAGGAAGTACAGCTTTCCAGTGAGTTCCCCTTCTGCATTCACAATCAGGCCCTTTACAAGTCGGCCTACTTCAGGACTTCAGCACAAGGAAGGGATGACGTCTACTGTAATGATACTATCTCAACATGTGACATCTCTTTTAAAGCCAAGAGGGGTGAACCAATAATGTCTAGATGTAAGCAAAACTGTGAGCTCTGTTGTCATCAGACACAAAACAAATGCCAACTCCACTGTTTTCTACATAAAATCACCACAGTGCGTGTATATTTAGCCGTACGTTAATTTCCTCTCCTCCAGCCTATAGACACGCTCAGTGACCTGGGTCTGAATTCGAACAAACCTTCGCAATGTGTCGTATGTGTAGTTAAAAAAACATCACTTCCTGTTTGTGGTGAGCTTGAGGTTTTCCAAAGAAGGCAACCTAGAGAGGTCGAGGCCAGAGTTTTTCGAGAACAAATGACTGACAGTAACAACACCTTGAGTCACAGGCATAGCTCCACTGAAAACTAATTTCAGATAAGCATTATTGGCATATCCATACAATGCCAATGCACCTATTAAGAGATAGGTAACGGTAAACGGTATCCAATGAGAAAACAATGGTCTTCAATAGTGTTTGGGTTTGTGCAGGGGCTCTGTACAAGGCCAAATCCAACTCATTATCAATTGAAAACAATTGAATAATTTTGACCTGTGCCAAAAGCTGCCAGTAGCGTGCATCCATATCAAACAAAGTGGCGAGACTGGTTTGTATTGTTAGACCAGGCTGAGCGGCTGGTACCATCCACAGCTCCGGAGATAAAGGAAGCATCACATTACAGTTTTATTGACTCCCCTAAGCAGAACTTGCAGGGCCATCAGAGGCTTGACTTCAGGCACATGGACACAAAACCATTCAACATGGGCTCTGCTAAAGCAAGCCAGTGCCAATACACACTTGCATATACTGTAAAAATCTATGTGTAAAATATCATTCATTCCGAGATATGACATTTCACTCATACCGTGTGCAGTGGAGGCAGAAGTGCTACTACTAGAGGGCCAGAGAGTAGACTCTGGCTCAGCAATCTCATAGAATTCTTCAGCACTTTTTAAACACTTGTGCACCCAGTAAAGGGAACAGCAGTTACTGGATAACCTGAAAAACTAGCCCAGACTCTGTCTCTCTGGCATTATAATCCATCTCCACCCATTACAGCCATGATGCAAGAACCAGTTTGCACATATAGTCCCACGCAGCTTTTGCAATTGTGGTAAGACTACTGAAGAGTACAATAACAGTAGTCTACACCCTCAGTCTCAATGTAAAATACAGTTTAGAATTAAGTGTGGTAACCTTTCCCACTAATTAATTTGCAAAGGTGACAAGTTTGCATTCCCAACATGACCTTTAACTGACAATAATAATTCTATGTACTTCAGAATAGTCACCCTACCTCAGTAATGTATAGTTTGAATGTGTGCGCTAATATATGAGATATATAGAGACATTTTTTCTGCATTTTCCAACTGCCACAGGCTACTCAGTTGTGTAATTTCGGAAACACTTTATATTAAGACACACATATTCAACATTAATTAGCTGCTTACTAACATGTATATTAGTAGCATACTAGCCATTCGTTAGTCATTATAAGTCACTAATTAATACCTTATTCTGCAAGACCTTATTCTACCCTTACTAGACCCTTAATTAAGAATTTACTCTATGTAAGCTCCTAATTGCCCCTTATTCATAGTTATTAAACAAGTTGTTGCATATGAATTATGACCTAAATATGCATGGCTCAGTATGGGACTTGTAAGGTGGTAGTACCACAAGAACAGTTATTCATTCCTAATAATACTTATCAAAGATGCTGTTTTCAAATGGAACTAGGCACTAAACCACAAGTGCTAATAGTGTAAAAATAACTCATAATTAAGTCTTTGTAATGCAGAATATGTTCCCTATTCTAAAGTTGGGTCTAAAATCGATTTTTCTATTTGTGCTAACTTGGCTGTCTTCTTCTTCTTCTTCTTCTTCTTCTTGTGAGCGCTGTAATACACTTAAAAAGTGTGAATAGGAGGCAACTTTAGTTTAGGGAACACATGGGGGTTAATAAGTGCCAAATTAATTGTGAATTAAATGTGAACAAAGACCCAACTTTAGAATAGGGAACATATTCTGCATTACAAAGACTTAATTATGAGTTATTTGTATTAGCACTTGTGGTTTATTGCCTAGTTCCATTTGAAAAGAGTGTCTTTGATAAGTATTAATAGGAGTGAATAACTGTTCTTGTGATACTACCACCGTACAAGGCCCATACTGAGCCATGCATATTTAGGTCATAATTCATATGCAACAACTTATTTAATAACTATTCATAAGGGGTAATTAGGAGCTTACATAGGGGACATTCTTAATTAAGGGTCTAGTAAGGGTAGAATAAGGTCTTGCAGAATAAGGTATTAATTAGTGACTTATAATGACTAACAAATGGCTAGTATGCTCCTAATATACATGTTAGTAAGCAGCTAATTAATGGTGAATATGCGTGTCTTAATATAAAGTGTTACGATGATTTCAGAGGGGCATTGAATCACACTCTCTTGTCCTCAATTGCCGTATTTCACGTCTCATTGATTAAGGATCATCACAACTTTGGACTTTACTTTAGCATGTCCCAACTGTGGGCCCCCCTGAATAAGATTACATGACTCAGCAGTTTTCTTTGGATTTTATTAGTAGAGGATTCTTGTACAGTATGTGTGTGCTTGTGTGTGTATGTGTGTGTGTGTGTGTGTGTGTGTGTGTGTGTGTGTGTGTGAGAGAGTGTGTGTGTGTGTGTGTGAGTGTATGTGTGTGTGAGTGTATGTGTGTGTGTTTGGGGGGCTGCTGCTGCATGAAGAAAAGCTGCTAGATATCCCCTCTACTGAGAGAGCTGACAGGTCTGAGCACCGACTTGTGACCCTGAGTCGAAGCAGCACAACATGCAAAATGAAATGACTGTCTAAGTGACAGGCAAGGTTTGCTATAGCTCACTCTCACCACAGGGCCAGGCCAGATCAGCAAGGAGAGGGCACAGGCAAACAAAAAATCCAAAGTAAATAGTAGGAGTAGAAGAAAAAGTCTCATATATTTGTGTATGCTTTCATAGTAGCGTGTCCTGTTCAAGACCAAACACAGTACATGTTGATGTTCAAAGATCCCTAACCTATTTTCCTGTCTGGTTTAGGTCATGGTTGTTAGCTCCTCGTCTACTTCACCCTTTCTTGTGTTCCATTGTATCATGACTGAGCATAATATGATCATAACAGTTTCTTTTTTAATGTGACTAATTGATTACTAAAGTGTGTGACATTCTGTTGTTTGAGAGACAGCTGTCACTATGATTTAGTCAAACCCAAGTTCACCAGTATGTGCTGTGACAACTTAATTTAATGCCAGCAGCTGAGCCCACCATTACATAATCAGAATCTCTAAAATGGCAATAAATCTTTTTTTGCAAGACTCTAGTTTGAATAAAACAGTGTAGGCTTTCTCCCAGAGTTTAATCCTGGATTAACTGTGTGTTTTGACACATCATCAAACAGTTTGCCAGAGCTGTTCACACTTTCAGTCTGCCCACACACTCTTTTCCACTTTGTCGAACATCTTTACTTAGCACTGTGTAGTCAGTTTGTCATGAGGATTGAACACACTCACCCTATAGCGGGCTGTGCTTGACCTGGTCAGGGTGAGATTGAGAGGACGGATGACATAAAAGATGAGCTGAGGTGCCTTGTGTGGACTGGAGTGCTGATGCATGGAGCATTATTTTTTTCTCCTGGGTACCACTCTTGCAGCGGTGAAACCAAGTGCTATGACGTCATCTCTGATTACACCTTTGCAGGGAGACCATTGTCAATACGGCTCAGGCTCAGTGGAATTTATCCGCAAAAGATGCTGGATGAATTCCAGCAATGAGTAATATGACATTCTCTCTCCCTCTTATTCTTTCTCTCCCTCTCTCTCTCCCACACGCACAGACACACAGTCACATAGTCCATAATAAAGTTTTGAAAATGGTTCTAGAACCAACCCTTTGAAGATTACATTATAGGTCTTTCTACTGTATGTACTATGTGGACGACTAGTGTATTACTTACAGGAGGTGACCTGTGGCAACAGAATACTTACCTTATGCCTAGAGATGCTGAATGGTAGTAGTCAACTCTAATCACCATGTCTGCCTAGTTTGTGAATGGGACTTTAGAACAGCCTAAAGGTTTGTGTTAGATCATCGGATAGTAGCCTAGGCTATGCCTTCATAAAGCTATAGTGACAACGAAGGTGCTTTTTTACAGATACCGAGGAAGACATACAGTAGGCTACAGGCTACACTCGACAGACGTGAGATGTAGCACTGCAGTGGTTGTACGTTAAGATATAGGCTACTATGTCTGCCACAGTTGCCATCTTTCTGAAAGAAAAACGCATAGGGGAGTAGCCTGACCTTCGCTACAGTGTAACTAAGATTCGGATGTTACAGTCGCCTTAAAAGGCTACTGCAGCTGAAGCCGTTCTCTTTACACTATGAGCAGTGCGTTTCACATGCAGGGAAAAGCTACATCGACGCCAGACCTTTCTCAAACAAACATGACGTAAATATGTAGGCTACGACAATACAATGTGTACAATCTGTGATATTGCTCTGAACGACCATCACTAATTCTTAAGTTCGTCATAGAATTTCCCTGCGTGTCAGTGTAATATGTTGGCCGTTTTGCAGAAGATGTAAAATTCACCACTCACTCGGCATAGCCCGTCCGCCACGGCAACCTGCTATCCCGCTTTGGTGTTATGACTGGTCTCGATGCATGTTCTGTGGAATACTGCAGCAGCTCCTGCGTAAGGTCCAAAAACTCGGGTCGAGAGTAGGGGAATCGAGGAGGAAGACCATCCAACCCACAGTTCTGAACGTTGCCCGAGCCGTGCTGGTGGTGGTGATGGTGGCCGTGCGGCATTATCCCTCCCACCAGAGTGGACATGGCATTTTTAACTTTGCTTATCATTGCGGTAATAATATGTCATGAAGAAAAGACACTGCGACTTCAAATCAAATCATTAATAAAAATGAACGGCGGAGACAAACCAAACTCCCGGAGATAAAAAACGCTATGCAGGAAGCGATCGTTTCTGACCCCATGTGACGCTTTGACAGACAATGTTTTCTCGTAGAAAAAAAAACGCTCTATGAGGCGAGTGCGTATCACCCAAGAGGATTTGGCAATGCAGGATGTATAATCATACCAGTCCGTAGGCTACGGCAAGTAGCCTAACCTCCACAGCAGAGAACGGTGCGGCGGTCCCTTTCAGCTAGCCACCATATCGTCATAGGCGGTGGGCGAGTGAATGCAGGCAACCAGTCTAGTGCAATATCACAATAACCATGTGCAACAATTCCATTCCCATCTCAAATTCTGATTATATCTTTATTAAAGCCTTTTTTCACGCTATAAATGATGCAATGCCAAACACATCGTTATACTCTAATAATAATAATAATAATATAAAAATAATAATAGCCTAATGTAATTATTTACATGATCCTTTAACCTTGTTTCTTTTACATATTGTTCCAACAGTAGCCTAATTAGCACCATTTCTGTTTTGATCATTTTACAGTAAATATGTGATAGAAGGCTATTTTTAATAGGCCTATTTAGCAATTAAAACAAGTTGAATCACAGCTCACAGCAACCTAAATCCCACCCACATGCTTCCCCTTTAGGCTAGAAGCTCTGTTTAGAAGAACTCAATTTACTCTTAATATTGTCCATGGTGTGTTAGTATGGTAGACCAATATGCTGATATCTTCTACACTGCATCCTGATGTTTGAGTACCCTCTTGTGGGCTGTGTGATTCTCTCCCAGAAGTGGCACAGAATTAATTCATATTCACAATTTTACCAAGGACACTGGAACCATTACAGCCATTACAGAGGGATATGCAACCCTGGAGGGATATTCTGTATTAGTAATCCAAGTGGAGTTCCCTCAAAACAAAACAGTTTCTTAATTGAAAATTGTGGATTGTTCTTAAGGTCATACTTAATTATACAAAGAACCAACATAGTTTATGTTGTGAATCTGACAGGGACTTACATCTTTTGTGGACAGAGTTTATACCCACCATTAAGCTGGGTTGTCTTAAAGTTTCCAGCTTCGCTTCCAGTTTAGCCAAAATGTCATTTGTTGGAGGAGCCACATTTAGAAACCCAGATTGAATTATGCCCTAGCATCTTTCTACTCTCTACTTGGGACAGTGGGACAGGGATCTCTTTCAGACAGTTGGCCACAGATGGAATCGAATCAACTTGTTGCTTCAATGGAATTCTCACAGTTACTGTAGCCTCGGTGAATGGAGAGCTAGTGACTGATAGTCTATTGTCATTACAGGAGCAAGCTAAGATGTTGAGCTGTTGAAAATCTGCCAAATGCATATGATTTTGCAAAACAAATAGCTGTCTTTACGCATAGTTATGCATTTACATACAACCAGGAATTGTTGTTATAAAAGAGGTATTTCTAGATTATTCTATTTTCTATGTTCTTGCACAATATATTGACATACGTTTGAACAGAGAAATGATGCAAACAGATATAGATGGAAAGAAGTTTTGACTGAAGTGAAATCTGTTTGCCTATACATCAGTGAGCCTATTTCTAGTCTCATTATAGTCAAATATATTTTCAGTACTATTTTTTTGTCTGAGGCATTTCTGCAGGCAGACTTAATAGCGGATGAACACAAAATAATGCCTTAAGCACAAAGCTGAAAATAACTGCATTGTCTACTAACTCAATAAATCATAATATGAAGTGTGCCTAGCCTGTAAAAGCAGGTCAGAGGCTTTACGTGCTATTGTGTACAGGCCACTGCCACTTTAATCAAATGTAACCCAGAGTGACAGGCTGGCTAATTAGAAAAGGCCAGCTTCATGTCATATTGACCTATTTGGACAGTTTTATTTACAGTTTACTTAACAGAGTTTAACCTACTACTTTACTAACAGTACGTAATAGCCTATTCATGCCTTTCCCTCTCTGGGTGGTGGGGAAAGTCATTTCAGTATGAAAAGTTGTACAAGCCTCTGGAGACAGAGTTATTATCAGGGTTGTTTCAATCTTTTTCCCTTTTGGCATGGGCATATTTCAGGAGAACAATGCCAGGATTCATCTGCCTCAAACTGTGAAAGAGTGGCTCAGGAAAATGTTTTCACAGATGAATTGGCCACCACAGAGTCCTGATTTAAACCTTCTGAATGTCTTTCGGATGTGTTAAAGAAGACTTTATACAGAGGGTCCAGTTTCCTGTTATTAATGAAAGATCTTGGCAAAAAAAGAATACAACTCTGGACAAAAACAAATGTTTTGTGCTTGCATAAGGTTGTTGAAATGATGCCATGGTGAATCATAGCGAAAAGCAGGCCAATGAAAAGCAACTTTTTTTGGTCTGGCAGTGTGCATAAGTCAAAGTCTGACCTGGCGACTGGCTACAGAAGGTCAGCTTTATGCCATGCTCTCCTGTGTGTGCTTACAACAGCACATGGTCTACATTCAGCTGTCATTTTTGCACACTGGGAGATATGCATACAAAATAAAAATGAATACAAGTAGGTCAAGTTGAATTGTTTATATGTCTCTGGCATACAGTATAGAAAGTCATGTAATAATTTCTATCTCTCATGCCTCTTTGTCAGTCTTATGATAAGTCACAGGTTTTATGATCAATAGAGCTGTGAGATGTGTATGAAACTAAACAAGTGGCAGAGTGAAAGATGATGACATCTCTTTTTCTCCCTCTGTCTCTCAGCCATTATTCTGTCCCTCCATTTCTTTTCTTTCTCATCTGTCATGCTCCCTCTCTCTTTCTCCATCTGTTTGTGTCTCTCATTCCCCTCTCTCTGCTCACTTTGTTTTTTCCTTTTCATGCTAGTCCAAATGTCTCTCTGTTTGTCTCTTTCATTCCCTTTCTCTCTCTCTCTCTCTCTCCTTCTCTCTCCCAGGTTCCTTTGTCACCTACCACAGTGATAGACAGAGCTTTGTCTGAGTCAGAGCTCCCCGCCCACCAGTCTCCTCAGTTTCCTGTTATAGGAGGTCTTTTGATGCTCAGTGCAGCAGTGACATGAGTGTGCGCGCACACACGCTCACACACACACACACACACACACACACACACACACACACACACACACACACACACACACTTATCTGTGTCGGCGTAGGAAGCCCTTCTTGACACCCGGCACCCACAGTCGGAGGTCTTATTGTACACCAAAGCCGCTGTAACTGATACTTTTGTGGAATGCAGAAACTACTGGTGCTGGCTTTACATTCTGACAGATACCAAGAACAGACCACAGTCACTCTGAAGAAAGGGAAAGACATTGCTACTGTCCTTGTTTCTTTAATCAACATCTTATAATTTAGCATGTTGCATTCAATCTTAATCAGATATATCTGCCTGGCTGTCCATTATTTTGCATGTGTTCTCTACATACATAGTGATAAGTCAAGTCAAGTCCATTTATTTTATAGCACATTTAAAAGCAACAGCATTGCACCAAAGTGCTTTACATAAATTAATAACAACAACAACAACAACAACAATAATAACAACAACAATAACACTAATAATAATGAATACAATTAATAATAATAATAATAATAATAATAATAATAATAATAATAAACTGTTAATAGGCTAGGTAAGTAAGGAAGATAACAAACTTAAAAACTCAAAGATAACAACAAATGGCCCTTGTAATAATACTAATGAACATTAAATAAATAAATAAATAAATATTTGGGGATACCACTGCAATGGTAGGTTAGCCTAGTGAAGTAAAGCAGTCAGATAGCTGTCCATCACAGAGGGTGGATCGCATATTCATAAAGGAATGTTGTTATATACACCCTGGGTGTGTACACCTTTTCACAAAAGAGTTGGGTGGAGGAGACGCTTTAATGTGACACCACTGAAGACCATTGTCAGTGTTAATCTGACCGTGACTCAGTATGTCTGTGCGTAGGACCATCTTTTTAGGACCATTTTATTCTGTGGCCCCCTGTGTTCAAATTGTCTATAAAGTCATAACGTAATTGAATTGATATATGTTTAGGTCATTTACTGTAAAGCAATGTCCTCCTCTGTTTGCATTGTAATAAGAATACGTATTCTTACCATTTTGACCAACAGGGGGCACTAGACAACAAGAAATAGACAGTGATATGTTTTTCCTCTCTCATCCACAGCTCATTGAGAGAAAACTCTGCTGCACACATGTATCATATTACAAACTTTACAAGCTCACAGAAGGACATTCTTCTTAATTAGCTGAATGAGATGATAGCCTCTTTTGATATCCGTGCACACAATTAGAACAACTGAAATGTTCCGCAGTGATTAAAACTAGCATGAAGAAAAAAAGAAAAGCTCAGAAACAACCTTTGTAATGATGAGCATGATAATGGTGTTCATTAGTGCAGTAGTGATAATGTAAAATGACACAATATTAGTGACTTGTTATTGCAAAGAGCGGTCATTAAAGTGCTCCTAAAATATTAGCACAAAAGTTCATGGTGAAGAGCTTGGGGGTTGTTCTGGTGTCTCATGACAGTCGTGGATACTCCAGACGCATGTGAATTAATCTGAGACAAATGTGCGAATGAGAACAAATGTGATAGATGTCCCAGGCTTGTGAAATCTACACTGACAAATATGTTCTTATTCAACTGCTTGGGGGTTAGAAGGCCATATCATCATCATTTATGGTCTAGAATATTCCTCCAGAAATCTTTAAATTCATAAATATTCTTCAGCAAAAACCTTGGATACATATCCCCTCTGCGTCTGGGACGTTATGATGAGATCTTTCTTCAAGAGTGATAGCTGGACAGATTTGAATGGAGATATTTCCTGCGCCGGGAGAAGAGCGGAGAAAAAGAATCGCCTCCCAATGGACAAAGTGCTCTCTGCCCGTGACAGTTGAGATCGGATAAATGGTTTTCTGTCGGCTGGATTGATCCATGGGGCTAGGAAGTGTAACCCAAGACCTGCTGTATATATCATAAGTCAAGCTTGGAGGAACGGCAGTTGAGTTTCCCCTTTGAGGCTCATCTAGAAAAAGGTGGCTTTGGAGAACAACCATTACTATGTAGCCCTCAAAGAAATCCCAAACCTGAATTGAAACATGACACAGTTTGATGAGATAATGCTATTGTTCCCTAAATGGAGATTCTAAATATTCCAACATCATACTTATAATTGTGTGTTGCAGCTTAGTCAATGGCAGGTCAATCAATTGTCATTACAGACTATACAGAGCACAATGGATACTATTGCTTCTCAGGAAGCGACTTGACCTCTTGACCTTTTTATACTGATCCACTGCCCATTGCACTTGTTGTCTGGGTTGTCTGCGTTGACTCTACAATTTCCCTTTTCTAGCTCGTATTTGTTTCACACCTCATCTAGTTGCACCTGTAATACCATAGTAGATGGAACACAAACACCACATTCACTGAAACTCCATGGAAGAATCATGCCTCTGCAAGTAAAACGGCAAACCCGCCTGAGATTAAGGCAAACCCGCCTGAGATTAAGACTCTGCCCATTCATTTTAGTGTAGTGTGATTCCAACACAGCTCTTCTTCTTTCATCTTTATCTCATTAGAGACGCATAGGAAGACACAGCCCAGCACTTCAGATAAATTCTTTTCATCTGTGGCGTGTTTTTAAAGTCGCCATTAGGAGATACAATGTAAAATTGAATTACGGTCATTGTCGTTTGAAACAGAGAGGGTGCTCGTGCATGTAGGACTCTGACCATCATTAGCGAGGCTCATCATGCAGTCCCATTGTCATTCCATTGTCATTTCGCTGCATATTTTATTACTGGTAATGGTCCTAATAAATGTCCTACAAATGTTATTAATATTATGAAAAAAAGCATGTAGGTTAAGTGAGGACAAGATGGAGTTATTGTAGTAACACAATTCATCTGATGCTGCAGGATGTTTGGAACCCCTGGGTATATAGACTGTCTTCTAGTTGAGATTATAAATTGTATCAGTGTTTTACCAAATGTGGTATTTCAACCCAAACAGCAAGTAACACACTCAAACTCATGTGGGCAGGTATCAAGTCATGACCTATATAATCTCTCTATAGCTGTTTCACTCGAAAATACTGTAGTTTCCACTGTCTGTTACCATTCAGGAAAAATGATGTACTCAAATTTGCCTTATAAATTACCCCTGAAAACATGCCAAAGTGGGCCCTTAATTTGTAAAACAGGCCCTTGATGCCATTTTAAGGTGTGACCCCTTAATATACATTTAAGGTGTCAAGTTAGGGGTTCCCTTTATCTGTTATGATTAAGCACAATAAGGAATATCTTAATTTCATTTTAAGGTGTTAATTCAGGGATTCCTTGATTAAGGGGGGAAATTAAGGGAAAATCAAAAAAGTAAGGGATACATTCAGTAGGCTTTTCTCCTTAATCAACCTTAAATCTGCAGTTGGCAAGTCTGACAGATTGAGGGGACTTAGCCAAAATTGTGAATGTTCACATATCTCATGCCCCTCCCCCACTACCACCTAGGTCAAGGTCAAGGTAACTTTATTTATTATGTTCTCACCTAGCACCCGCTCATCGAGTTTGTGCTCGTCAGAGCGCACCAGACTGTGATTGACAGTCAGATCTCACACAGCCCGGCTCTGATTGGACCAGAAGAACCAGGAGCTGTGGATTTTTGCAAAACAAATAACAGGGTCTAGGTCAGGGGTCGGCAACCTTTTTTGCCTGGAGAGCCACTTTTAACCAAATGTATTATTTTTTTCATCTCAGAAGAGCCACATAAAGACAGTTACAAGAAAAAGTTTGGATATTTAACGTACAGTACTTTCATTCAACAGAGGATTTTTAAATACATTTTCTACTAGTTGTGCAAGTAACTTAAAAAATGTAAAGTGGAATGACAGAAGTATAGGCCTTAGGCTTCCCATGTAGGCTAAACACCACACCCTATTTTTCCAGTGTCCTTTGGTATGCAAAGTAACATCATAGCTAATGTAGCAGGCAGACTGCTTGCTTGCTCTTTCCTCCTGGTCTCTCCTGGCCCCTCTGCTAATGAGTGGGTGGGGCTAATCATTCAATTAGGCCCACCATGTGCTACTTTAGGAGCTCTACAGCAAGAAGCTCTAGTTCCACTGTTTGTCCCTCGGCTGAGCACTGGGGTCTACCGACCATCAGGTATGTTGCTGCCCTAATGCTGTAGACTAAAATGTGCTTGGTTTAGCTAAACTCCATTTCTCTGTAGCCCTGTAGAGGGATGGATATGCTATCCTCATTTGCTGTCAGTGGGAAAATTGGCATAGAGAAGAATATGGGTATGTATAGCTCTAAAATAAATGGATGTTTGGGGAAATGGTATCAGGTTTGATGTATTTTGTTTGTCTTCCAGGTAGCACGGCTATTCCATCCGCGTTGCCCTCAGCGTAGGTCGTGCTGCTGTCTTGTCTTGTTTTAGTTTTGTTTGGTTTCTGTTTAGCTTTGCTTGCACTTGGCAACTGCCTGCATTGTACTTGTACCCTTTTGTTTTACTTAGTTATAGAGTCTGGGAGCAACAACTTTCAATTGTTTGTTAATTTGGCAGGCAGGGTTCTACGCTGGCGGGAGGCTAGTCAGTCACTTAGTGGGGGTGCAGTTAAGATGCACATTTTGGTGTGAATTATCAGAATGTTTGCTGTGGTCTGCGGTGTTACTATTTCAGCTTTCTTGCTGTGCGTGTGCATGTGTGTGGGCTCTAAGGCACATTATCAGTAGTCTGCATCCCCCCAGGTAAGTTCCCCTATGAAACCTGTGTTAATCGTGATCAATTTTAAAGTAAAAGAGCAACAAGAGAACATAATAAATATTTTTGTACTTTCCTAACTCCTATTAGTCTTGTCTTTTTGCAGCTATCCCCCCCCCTTCCTTTTCCCTTGCTTCAGTTCAATAAACTTGGTCATGTTGTCCCTGGAATTCACGTCTCTGCCTATGAACCTGTGTGCAATTGTGTGTTCTCTTAACTCATTCCCTGGGTGCTAGGCCCAGGCTGGCATAGTCTGGCTACAGCGATTGGCTGTTAGTGCCGCTTTCCCTCTTTGAAAACTTCGCCCTGCTACACTAACAACACAACACTCAATTTTCGTTTACATGTCATTGGCGAAATTGAACATTAGGCCTACCAGAGATTAGATTTGGTGATGGCCTTGGAGTCTGGCTGGCTCATATTCAGTGAGCTGAAGTTTATGCAAGAATTAAGGCTGTCACCATTTAAGGGCAACTCCATGCAAAACTGTCCATAACGCCAACTAAATACCATGGCATTGTGTTGGCGTTATGGATGTGACAGTTTTGCGCGGAATTGCCCTTAAACGTAAAGCGCAGGTTTGTCTTTATATTTTTCATATGTGAAAGATTTCTCACATGCAGGTGGAACCGAACAGAGTTAACACAGCAATACTAACTCGTTGCAGTGTGCGATATATAACGGGCAGCATTTCGCGTTTTCAGAATCAGTCTTCGGATGGAAACTTTCCCATTTCAGCCTTGTGTTTGTGCTCGCAAGCTGTGCTCACTGACGTTTCCTTTTTGACATTTTCCTTATCTAGCCTACAGCAAGCGCACACATCAACAATAACAATTAAAGTGTTCTCGTTGACTGAAATGGAGGGAAATCTGTGATTTTGTTGATATTGACATGGCAACGAACCGCGAATGTAACAATATTGTGCAGGCTACGGTTATGGATATTAGGCTACATTTAATACGCAATATTACATTTTGAAAATTAACGAACTATAATAAATACATTTTAATTAAATACTCATTAAGTATTTTCAAGAGCTGAGCTGCATCAGAGGGATCAAAGAGCCGCATGCGGCTCCGGAGCCGCGGTTGCCGACCCCTGGTCTAGGTGGAGGTAGAAGTGCAGGGTTTTTTTCTAAAATCGGATGATTTAGGTTCTGTCAGAGCATAGTGTCAGTTTCAGTGAATATGAAAAAAAAAATCTGGCCAACTGCAGCTTTAATCTATGCACATTTCTACTTAAAAGGTACTTAATTATAGAACGGTTTTAAGGTCAAAAGTCAGGCATTTATAAGGGGTAAAATTAAGGGGTTTTGTTTCGTAGTGATTACAGTTAATCCTCTGCCATGACTGGTAAAAGAATGATGGAATCTTACTCACTGTATCAGTTTTATCCCAGTTTACTGCACTTATTTTAGTTTGTTATTACTGTTGTGTTATTTAGTTGTCACATTAGCATGATATGTTGGCATTGAATTCTGGGTAAAATCATTATCATGCATGCACAAGCTTTAACATATTTGCTCATAAAAGTACTTTTATCCCTTGTGATACAGTATGCGTGACATGAAGAGAAAACAAGCCAAGCCCAGAAAAATAACCTGCTTTAAAACAAGAGCCACAAGGCTGTTTCCAATATTAGAACAACAACAGGCTTGAAGAAGGAACAAGGAAACAAAATGATGAAGCATAGGACTGGACTCTCAAACAAGATATAAGAGAAAGAGAGAAATAAAGAATGCTACACATAAAAGATGGAAAAACTATAAACAAAGTTAACAAGGAAGGGGATAATGCATATGGGAGCTGGGCTAGCATACAGTGGCCTGAAAAGTTGTGGGTTACTTTTCCTGCCTTCCACCATTGTGCCCTTGAGCAAGGCACTTAACCCAAAGTTAAGCCCTTGGCCCTTCTAATGTAAGTTGCTTTGGATAAACATTTCTGATGGAACAGTTCTCTGGTTCCCATGGAGGAATACAATAAAAGCTCTGAAAATGATGTTTCGTAATAACACCACAATTTTCCATGTTTAGAGATCTCAACCCATTATACTGCTTCCCCAACACACATACTGTACACACACACACACACATGCACACATTTTTTCTTTTGTTGCTCAGTATGGAAACAAGTGTCTGCAGGAGTACATTGTTTGTTTGTTTTTTCCTCCCTGCCCAGCGTCAGGATTGAGAGGAGGCGAGGGGAGGCTTCTCTCTGCTCTCCATCCCTCCCATTATGCGTCAATCTCTCATTACGGGTCTCCTGGGCCATAATTGCATGATAGCAGCGGCGGGGGCCGAGTGGAGTGGCCAGTGCTTGAGTGCAGTGGTGGAGTAGAGCAGAGGTGGACGCTTCATCTGTTGGCCTCCCATCAGGTAGAGAGGAGAGAGAGAGAGAGAGAGAAAGAGAGAGAGAGAAAGAAGCTCACAATGGCAGGACCTGTTGAATTAAAGGGGCATTAAGCATGGGGGCTTCTGAATTATTGATGCAGTATTGCATCCCTCAGGCCATTACGACTCTGTGCCCCTCTCTGCCTTTCTCTCTTTCACACACACACACACACACACCCTCAGACACACACACACACACACACCCTCAGACACACATACACACACACACCCTCAGACACACACACACACACACACACACACACACACACACACACTCCAACTTGCTCTCTCTCCCTTTCTCTATCTTCCTCTCTCAGTCTCTCATTCTCTTGCTTTACAGTTCTCTCTCTCTCAAACACACACACACACACACACAATTTCAGATGCACTATATTGACGTGGCAAGAGGTACAATTTATTGCTGGAGCATTAGTGGGAGGTAATAAAAAGATGGTAACAGCAGAAACACAGCACAGATAATGGCACATACAAACACATGTATTTCCTGTGCTGCAAAATTACCATGGGGAACTGTGAGTCTATATGAATGCGCATGTGTCTGTGTAGCTTCTGTTTGTGTGTATGCTGGAGGGTTTTCTGACGAGCTGCAGTATTCTTTACACATCCTTATGCTCTTTACTGTAAATCCTTATGTGTGTAAATAAGACGATATCCTTGGCTTATCACTGAATTTCTGAAAATAATCGAACAAGTGAAATTGTTTCCCATTTGGATAGAGTATTTTTTAAGTATTTAGTTTTTTGGGGCATATGTCCACATTGCCTTGGCTGCAGGGGGAGAACAAAATGCCCTTTCTGCAGCAGATTGCTCTTTGTAATTTCCTTTGTAAAAGCCTGTGATTACTGGCCACAGTCATTTTTTTTCCTCTGGTGTAAACCAATCCAGTCAGGTATACTAAGGTGTGTTTTGTATTCGGAGCCAAACAGGATTGAATTGTCCTCTGTTGATCGTTTGTGGCCGGGCTGCAGTGGAAAGCCCCGGGGCTGATTACCCTTATTTGCATTAGTTTAGACAGAGCCCGAGGAACAGAGGATTGAGACAACTGTATGTTCATCTCTTTTGTTGTTTTCTTTTCTCAGACTTTCAAAGTATAAGATATAAAGTTGTTTATCTTTAGCTTCCCCATCTCTCCCTCTTTTCCTTTCTTACTCTTTCCTTCACCTCTCTCTCCCTTTGCCTTTTTCTCTCCATCCATCATCCATTCATCCATTTCCTAGACTCTCCCTTCCTCCCTCCCTCCCTCTCTCTCTCCTTCTCTCTCTCTCTCCACCAGTCTTCATCAGGTCTTTGGAGCAGACAGGGGCGAGGTCAGGGAAAGTACCACCGTGTCTTTTACAGTCCCCAGTTATATTTTAGGCCCAGAGACCAAGAGATACACTCAATGCCCCGCTGCTCTTGTCCAGGCTTTTTATGTCCCACCCAACTTCCAAGGTGAGAGTGGACATAGACGGAGGCAGGTGGCCAAGCAGGCAGGGCGGGGAACTAGAGCAGAAAATATGCCCCCAATTACAAGGAGACACCCGTTCTTTGTTAATTCCTGCAACCATATGAAACTGCATTAGTACATTACAGCCCCATTCAGTGCATCCTTTTTGGCAAAGGCAGATATTGCAGGAATGCATCACACAGAGAGGGGCTTTATCTGCAGAAACACACAGCAGAGTCTTTCTACAAGACCCCAATATCACAAGTCTATTTCAGCCTGAGGAATTTCCTCATGCATATTTTAATCTACACCTACACCAATCTACGGTCACAATTTTTGGTTGTGATGATGGCAACATGCATCGAATTGGCATATGATATCTGGATTGATAATTACATCTATGGACCAATATTACTTGGCTTCAGTTTTGCAAATAATGCTGTACTATTTGCATTGAAATGATTCATCATATTATACTTGTTTTCACTCTTTTCAATTTGGGCAAGGCAGTGACCTAAGTAGCAAAGAAGACCTTCACACACAGAAGCAGTAGCCTACCTCTGCAAAAAATAACAAAGTCTATCTTAAACGCAGGAGACTTGATAAAAAATAAAACATGCATGCAATCCCCTCTTCATATATGCTGAAATAAACTTTCTTGAGTCAGTATGAAATCCAAATTGCTTTGGATGTATCCATGTCATGCCTGGGCAACTGCATATCTGCCAGCCCAGACCCCCTGCCTCTCTGCCTATGCCCTGGCTTCATCGGCCTGCCAGATGGATAGATAGCCAAGCTCCAATGAAGCCTTGTTTCTTCACTGATGTTAACAGCTGTTGTGTCATAAATGTCAAAAATGCATTAAGCCCAATGGTGCTAGTAACCTTGGTAATTTTGTGCAAAGTAAGTGATAGTAATTTTACATGGATTTATTCAGGAGTTTGACAAATGTTCATGCTACACGATGTGTGCTTATTGGAGATAACCCAGCCATGTAGCTGCCCCAAGATAAGACATAGCCTACAACAGATAACTCGGCAAACTGGGTTGAGGAATTTCTAGATATTAAAAAACATTAGTTTCATTATTTTTCCACAGGGTGGCGCCAGTTTACCACGATGATAAGCCCGTCATCCCCGATGACTCAAAGTGCCGCTTGAAGTGCACCACTCCTCTGATGAGAAAATCTTGCCTTTCGTTTTCAACATCTCGGTACGCACGCGTAACCAACTCTTTCCCCGAGATGACTCCAGTAGCAAAAAGCATGCCGCTGAAGTTAAACGAACAACAATGCTGGATATACTGTTTCACTACTCTGATCCTAACATAATTTCAGCGAACCCTATGTTGCAAGTGTGAATTATAAGTCGTTTTGAACCGGGAACTTGTAAAGCCAGCTTGAGCTGAGGAACTTTGCCAGCCGCTGCTTTTCGCACCTGACGCACTGAGACGGGAGTTTGGCCAAGCGTGGAAATCTTAATACAGACTTTTCTTGACTCAGGGATCGCACGGTAAAGAAGGTTAACAATCTAACAATTCCAGTAGTTTTTTTCCTTAGGTGATGGTTTTCTTCCGGGCGGTTTTGCGTAAAGGAAAATATTTTTCTCAGATGCTACCCTGTTCTTTTTGACAATGGAAAAGAAATGAAGGAGGCATCTATCTGGATCAATTAAGAGCATTACGACAGGTAATTATAAATCCACTCTTTTCGAGCGTTTCTAATTGTCATTCCTGTCTAGTTCAGACAGTCATTATCTGTTGTTAGGTAGGGTTTGTGGAAGCAAACGTCGCAGCGAAACAGTAGACGTATGAACCTGGGCTGTCTGTAAGTCATATCCAAAAGCTTAAATTGCGACTGGAACTGAGTAATTTCCTTGAAGTATGAAAAGCGTGTTTTATATTGAACATGAAATCATAATTCTCCTGCCTTAGAAAAGAGAACACACGTTTTAAGAGGACATAAGCTACATGAAAATCCCCCAAAACAATGTACTTCATTTAGAAATGCGCTTAATGGTCTGGCCAGGTGTAAAAGGCATATTATGACTATCTATTAAGCTTAGGCAATTGTGTTACAAATATAGCACTGTTGCTTGTGTTGATGTGCTGTTCAGACGTGTTTATTTGTTTGACATGCTCCATAACTCATTTTGACCACATAGCACGACCTGCAGTGCGCGGTATACCACGTCATACGTACATGCGTTGTATGCATGATTGTGAATTTCTTGTATTGAAAAATGTATGCTTGTCATACATACAGTCTATAGCACATTCTACCGTCTATATCATGTGTAGATGTATTGAATCATATCAACAGCAGATGCTGGGATTAAAACTCCCTTCAAAGGCAAGAGGAAGGAAGGTGTTTTTACTCCATTTTGGAACACATTGTACCTGCTTCTTAAACTGCTGGCTGCAGCAGAGGTTATGTATAAGTAAATGTAAAATATAATAGTTCTCCAGTTTACTACTATATTATTGTATCAGACAAGTTAGATTTTTTGTTTGTTAATCGGTCTCTCTGGAAAGCTGAAAGCTCATCACCTTCAGGTATGGGCTCACACCCCACAGCCTTTCAGCTGGGCTTTGGGTATGGGCTACTGAATCTAGCTCTGAATATCGGAGCCTCAATACCAGCAGTTATCCTATTCCAGTCTAAATATGATCATGGTACTATATGTAATAGGAAACTGTGGATATAGGAGGAGGTAGAGAGTGGTGTATTTTTTTTTTACTTTCCCTATAGTGAAACCCGTGGCCCTGGGAGTTGATATCACCTACCCACATCTTGTCGACTTTGGGTGGTATGTTTGACCACTTACACAGCCTCAATTCTATAATACTCTCTCCCGCTGTAATATAATCTGCGCTCAGTGGGCGATATAAAAAGGTTTAGAGGAGAGGTTCTCCAAGGGGCCCGTGAAACCCGCCGTTACTCTGTGAAAGGCGCGGACAGTGGTCTCGCGGAGAGGAAAAAAGCCCTGCCTTATCTCCACCACAGGCTCCTCATCATTACGCGTGCACTCTGCGCCTCTTTTCTTGTGATCCCCTCCCTCCTCTCTCCTCTCCTCCTCATACCCTTCTCACTCTCCTCTCTCTCCACTCTCATCTCTATTCTTTCATCTGCCCTTCCCTTCCCCTGTCATGCCTGGCGCGGTCAGCTGTTTTTTTTTTTTTTGCAATTAGTGCTATCATCGCATTTCCTCCTGCTGAACAGTGACAGTAATAACCTTACGGCTCTCGTTGCGCGCGGATACTCTTGTGCCGTGATTAATTGAGAGAAGGTGCTGTAGATCTTCTCTTTCACACCCTCGTGACAAGTGACCCATTACTGTGTTTTATAGATTGCCGTCAGCAACCCTTGAATGTGCCGATGGCCCTGTGTTCGGTTGATTTTTTATTGTGGCGGTGTTATTTGTGGGAATTGCTGACGGACAGAGCAAAGGCCACCCTCGGCATTATTTGATTATTTCGACGAAGTCTGATTCGTGATGAAGGACTAGTCTCTCCTTTTTGTCAGTGTATCAGATTTAAAAGACACTTAATCCAATTTATCACATGAAGGGACACGCCAAGTGTGTCAACATCGGCATCTCCGAGTGAACAATATTAAATGAAATTGACTGCAGCTACAGAACATTATATTAGTGCTTTGGCAAATCTAGTTTTGGGATGACCTACACCACATTGTTTGGTAGCATAGTCCAGCCATTCGAACAGACAGCCTGATGTTTTCTGCAAAGTTCGAGTATTGCAGCATATTGCAGCACATGTGAACTTGCTGATTAATCCCCACTTACACTTTTTTTCAACCTGAACCCTGTCCACCTAATAAATTCTTGCTGTCAAATACTCATATGACCTGCAGGGTATGGATAGACGACAGCCTAATGCTGCAGGAGGCATGTTTTATGGTCTTATAAAGAGGGGTCAATGCATTTGGCTGCGGCACTAATAGGATGAAGAGGAAATCCTGCAGCTTTCAAGGTGCTAATGCTGTAATGCAGAACATTTTAGCTCCCGAGATCAAATGCTGCAGAGCACCTCCTAATGGGAGGCCTCTGACTTAAGCATTATCTCATTCACTTCACTGGGCGCTCTCTCTCTCTCTCCCTCTCCCTCTGTGTGTGTGTTCCTATACACATGTAAGTGAAATCCATATTTTAGTCTCTCTTTCTCCTTTCCTTCTCTCTCGCTCGCTTGCTCTTTATCTCTCTTTATTTTCTCAATTGATCTCTCTCTCTTGCTCTCAAACATGTACACTCATCCTCTCTCTTTTTTCTTTTTTGTGTGTGTATGTATTGATGTATCAGTTTGGGGAAAAGAAGGATGTGCTCATATTCGTATATGTGTTTTGTTGAACATTCAAAAGAGCTTGCATATGCGTGTTTGAGCACACCTACTGTATGTGTGGTGCATATATTTGTCTGTACAAGTGTGTGTGTGTGTGTGTGTGTGTGTGTGTGTGTGTGTGTGTGTGTGTGTGTGTGTGTGTGTGTGTGTGTGTGTGTGTGTGTGTGTGTGTGTGTGTGTGCGTGCGTGTTTGAGTACATGTGTGTAAGTGTGTGTCTGTCTGTGTCTGTCTCAGCCTCATTTCCTTATTCTGTTGGTGTGCTCCCTGCTGCTCAGGGGCCTATGTGAGAGGAAGTGATGTAAGCTTCAGGGGTGATCTCTGACTGGGCCTCAAATCGATCGCTCAGGTAACAGATGTACAAGGCAGTATGTGTGTGTGTGTGTGTGTGTGTGTGTGTGTGTGTGTGTGTGTGTGTGTGTGTGTGTGTGTGTGTGTGTGTGTGTGTGTGTGTGTGTGTGTGTGTGTGTGTGTGTGTGTGTGTGTGTGTGTGTGTGTGTGTGTGTGTGTGTGTGTGTGTGTGTGTGTGTGTGTGTGTGTGTGTAAGGCAGCTGCATGGCTTTGCAGTATGTGCGTAAAGTCAGCCTCCTTCCTGACACCTTCAGAGATGTGCTAGTAAGACATTCTATGTTTTTTAGCTCCCTTGCTAACATGCCCACCTCCCAACTCCAGGAGCTGTTGGGGGGTTCGAGACAGGGCAGGTACAGGGCTGACCCGCGCAGTCGGTCAAACACAATGCAGTTACACATAAGCTTACTGATGCTCTCTTGGGCTGGATGGATGGGGATGGAAGATGCGAGAGGAGGGTAGTGGAGACCATGGGACATGTGGACCAGCCTGTGTACACACTTATCTGTCAATTATCTAGCCCAGAACCCAACCTCTCTCACCACCTCCTGTTCCTGTTTTTTGTACAGTGGACATGTACTGGGTGAACTACAGAAGCTATGGACTATCCACGCCTTTTTATCTACGAGATAGCCCATAAGCAAGCCTCCATCTACGGCTCTTATTCTTATAAATAGTAGGGGAGCACATATGGTCCAGTCTACTTTAAGCTGCCAGGAAATGTCTTCCAGAACCTCTGTTACTTTGCAGAAGTATGAATGTGAGAAAACTCCTGTAAGACGTGTAAATGAGTATAATCATTTTTCATATGCTTTTAAAGATCCATTTGAGGTGGTAAGCCACTGTGTGTGGTTGTCTGCTGTAGGCTGTAATGCAGTATAAAACCATGTATAACTGCAGGCACTGTGTCTGAAAGAAGTCGGACGTCTCACGTGTACATGTACCGCTGATCCTTCCATTTTAATTAATCTGCGTGAAGTTACAGTCTCACTCTCGCCTTGTCCTTCTCCTCCTCCGTAGTGGCATCTTTCCATCTCTCGTGTTATCATTAACACTTTCACGAACAAACCCTGTGTCATACGCATATTCGCACATTCAAAAAGTCACATAAGCATGCACGTGGACACACACACACACACACACACACACACACACACACACACACACACACACACACACACACACACACACAGACACACACACAGACACACAAAGACAATCTGATGGTTTTGTAACTCGGTGGATGTACGGAAGCAAAGATCATCTCTCTTTATGACATCCCCAGCCCAAGCCAGCCACCCTTACCCCCCCCCCCCCCCCCTCCTCTCCAGGCTCCCAATGGTGGGAGCCGTGACAGCTCATAAGGGCTTCAGCTTATTCTGCTTTCCCTGGTGAGAGGGGGTGGCACAATAACACAATCCCTTGTGTTAGACAACATTGTGAAGCGCTGGCCTAAGAAATGCCTGCATGAATGTGTGTGTTTGTGTGATTGTGTGTGGGTGTCTCTGTGCATGTGTGTGCATTTGTGTCAGTGTGTTTGTGAGTTTGTGTGTGTCTATGTATCTTGTTTGTGTGTATCTTCTGGTGTCTCAGAAAAAAATTGAGTTTCTATTATTAGATTCGGGGAAAAACATCCACCCTGTTTGCTTGCTTGAGCTTTAAATTTAGTATGATTTGTATCATAGCTATAATTATGATATTGTATTTAGTTATATTTAGAAACATCTCCTCATCCTCCCAGCCAACCAATAGGCCTGGTTGATAGTTCACGTTCACCAGACGGTGTCGTAAGCAAGGTAAATGCATGCGGGCCGATCGGCGCATTGTGCTGCGGTAATGCCGCTCTGCTGCTCTCCGGTCGAGTGATGAGACATGAGGCAACACGTCAGGACAGGACGAGGCGACGCAAGCACGCGAGACCAGAGAGAGAGAGAGAGCGAAGGAGCGAGAGAGAGCAGCCCATGTTTTATAGATGCCATTTAAACGAGCGTGCCCAAGACCCGGCAGCCTGCAATGAACTGTAACCACGACAAAACACCAAGACAATAAACAAACAAATTGGTTGCCTGGGAGCCCGCAAAATGCCCCCTCCGCTCACACACTCGCCACTAACAACAAGATCCAGCCGAGCAGTGATGGGATTAGGCTGAGAAATGCAAGCCTGTTTTTGAATTTATATTTCATGCATGCATGTCATTGGAGGTTTGTATGTGTGTATGTATGCTTAGGTGTCTGTGAATGTGCGTGCATGCATGTGATGTTTGATGTCTGTGCATGTGACTGTCTGTTTATGCGTGCATGTATGTGGTCTGTGTGTGTGTGTGTGTGTGTGTGTGTGTGTGTGAGTGTGTGCACAAATGCTTTCTTCCTACTGCTGCTTTTGTTATTGTTGTTGCTGTTGTGTGCAGGTGACATTAGAGATGTACTTTCCCTCACACATGCATGAACAAAAGGGCCCAGACACTTCCACACTTGGCGATGCCTTCGCCTGTCCAGTCCCCCTCCTCTGGTGGTAGGTAGCCAGTGCCCTGGGGGCCCGATGAACAGAACCGCTATATGGCGTTGTTGTGAATCGCTGTGTAAACAGATTGTGAATCGCCCGTGGGGGCTGCAGCGTGCCTCTCTGGACTCCATTTCTCCCTCCCGCAATACCGGCCGTTTTTTAATATACAGTAGCTGGCCCGGAGCGGCCTCGGACACTGCAGGCTCTCTGGCTAGCCGCAGCCTCGGTCTGCGTAACAATGGATTTTTGTCAGTCCCCCCCCCCTCCAAAAAAAAAATCTTGGTGTTTGCGTGATAATGCTCCCTTGCCTGAGTCGCTTCTTTAAAAGAGCCACTCGATGTAAAAAAGAGGAGAGCACATACATTACATTCAAAGCCCATTTAGTGGACCTGTGCTGGACCAAACTGACGTTTTGCTGAAGCAGCGTCTTCTTCAAAGATAGCAGCTTGCCTGTTAGGGATATTTTAGGTGAAGAATTTGCACCCTCCCCCCCCTCCTTGATATGCAGACTAAGGTTGTGAGTTGATTCAGCTGTCAGTTAAAACCCAGACCGTTTGTTTCACAGTTTTGTGAAGATGCTGAATGCAATCTTCCCTGTTCTAGGACACTGTTTTAATAGCTTTTGCACATGTGTTGGTCAGGCTGTTAGCTGTTTAATAGTGTGCAGGTGGTGGTAATGGGTTAATTAAACCACACACACTCTGGTGTTCTTTAAAAGGGCCAGGGTTTTTAAACTGAACTGTGTTCAGTTTTTTTACGAAACAATATCTTGACAGTTTTTATCTTTTTTTCTAGCAAGACGAAGACAGTGAAGATACTGTTGTGCTTTCATTTTGAGACAGATGCACTCATAGGCAGTACCCTATTACATACTGTAGCTACCAGCATGTCCACCAAAACCATGCATCTGCCTTAATGCACGGATCTCGTTAGTTTAATTTTTTTTTAAAATCACAAATACATTGGAGGAAGCGTAGACGAAAAGTTACCTTGAGAAAAGGCATGTGTGGTGTGAGGGAGTCAAATGTGTCCATTGTGTGAGTCTCACGCTCAGTGCATGAGAGTTGGCAGCAGGGGCGCCGCTACGAGGGGGAAAGTAGTTAGAATGATTCTAAGGGCCCAGCACTGACAGGGGGCCCCCAGAGAAGAGCCCCCCCCCCCAATACTACTATTATTCGATTCCCTGGCAGGTGTAATAGAAAGAAGCAAAATTTCAGTGAATATTTCACGTCTTATCAAAGACTGGCAGCTGTTAATAGTGATGTTTTTTGCCTCAAAAATAAAGCCAAGACACGTCTGTGAACTTAAGGATTTTAATTGCATGCTGTGATGCTGTCAAAAAAAAAATAGTAACCTCATAACCTTTGTTGGTTGCATTTTTTTTTTGACGACGCAATGTTGAAATATTTTCACATGAATATTTGACATACAAGGTTTCCACCTGACAGCAGCGAATAGTAACTTCTACTGATGCCTTCATAGTCACACTACAGAATTGTATGCATGTTTACGAAAATCCCCCTTTTTATGTCAAGTAAGCTCATTCTTTTTAGTGCTCTTTTGAGTGATGACACTCACACACACACACACACACACATGGCCACATGCATGATTCTTCTTGAAAATGGGCCATCTAGATCCTAATCAGCTACAAAGCCACAAAGTCAATAATCCATCACTTTTGATCCTCTTCCTTGACCTCCCTCTAAACCAGGGCCAGGCTGTGAGGTCAACAGATCTCTCTCTGTCAATACTATAATACAGGAAGAGAAAAGAGCACTGCCTTGTAACATGGCTGCTACATTGCCATCAAAGCTTTATGGGCCATTGACTACTTTAACATTCACAGCAGAGGCAGAAAGGAACGGCTTGGCAGGGGCATAGCTACACATTATGGGCTCTCTTAAAACTCTAAATCTCTGCTGTCCACATGGCCCAAATCTGTGGGATCTACTGTCCGACCTGAAGGTTTTGCTCCAGCAGGCACAGAGTCTTTCATGCCATGGCCCTCGGGCCCAAATGTCCTCCTCTTCACCAGCCTGGGTCAGACCTGTCCAGAACACAGAGGACACTCCAGCTGAAGTCCTCTCCCCTCCTCTCAATCCCCCCACTCCCAGTGGTGAGCTAAGCAAGAGAATCCTCCAGGCTGTCAATCAGACGGGCCAGGAGCAGCAGGAGGTTCTGGAACACTGGAGGAGAAAGCCTTAGCTTTTAGCTTTAGCGTGGCACCTTCTGCTGTTGGGTTAGCGGTTAGCAGTTAGCGTCAGTGCCCTTCGTGAATAGTCCCGCCGCCCGCTTCTCTTCTTCTCCTCCCTCCACTCCTCCCCTGCTTTCGCTGCGCTCGTTTGAGCGTGTCGGCAGCTTTGGCAGCTCTCACTCTCCACTCCTCTCCTCTCATTTCCTTTCACTCTTCCTCCCTCCCTCTCTCTCTCTCTCTTCATCTCTCTCGTATTATCTCATTTCCTCCAAAGACGACCTGCTCACTGAGCTCTGTTCCAAGCCTTTGGCATCACGGGTGTGAAAGGCACAAAGGAACGGGGGAACTTTATTTTTCCAAGAGACACATTTTTCTTGTCTTAGTAAAATCTTTACTCTCACAGGAAGACTGTAAGCAAGCCAGCCGTCAAGCTTCCCAGCCTGTCTCTATTTTAGCAGTTATATTCACGTGCCCAAACCGATATACATACACACTCACACAGTATACAGTCACATATAAGTATACACAAACATGCTAAGACACAAACACACACACATGCACACACACACAGACACACACAGACACACGCACACACATACAAACTGAGAGGCAGTTTCCATCTAGGAAGCTTGTGTCAAGCACCGCCCCATGCCTGTAATGATTATGTCGCTATTTGGGCTGAAAATTGCAATTAGTTGGAGTTAAAAAAAAAAAAAAAAAAAACTGAAGCTGTTATTTTTGATGCTTGTTATTTTCTTTCCAGGAGAGGCGAAGTAGAGGGCCAGCCTCCGCTGTGATTGCAATTAGGGGAAATGAGACACAATAAAACAAGCAATCATGTCAAAGGTTCCTCCTCTGGGACTCCAGGGGGGAGGGCTGGGGCTCTGGCCTAGGAGAGAGAGAGAGAGAGAGAGAGAGAGAGAGAGAGAGAGAGAGAGAGAGAGAGAGAGAGAGAGAGAGAGAGAGAGAGAGAGAGAGAGAGAGAGAGAGAGAGAGAGAGAGAGAGAGAGAGAGAGAGAGATGACTCCTAGGTAGCACTGGCTAGTATCTCTGTCATGTACAGAGAGAGAGAGAGAGATGTACCCCCCTCCCTTTTTATTTATTAATTATGGCATTTTTCTATTCTTTATTGGTCTTGTTGTGTGTTGTTGTATGTTACTATCAACACTGGCTTCAACACTATTCTCATACAGTCATGCTAATAAAGCAAATTTGAATTTGAGAGAGCAGTGACTTCTTGGTAGCACTGGCTAGCATCTCTGTCATGTGGCTGACACAGCCTTGTCATTAACATCTCAT